>NW_015662353.1:17019-31909 GCF_001515625.1 Sinocyclocheilus rhinocerous | reverse complement strand
GCTCCCCCGATCTGCCTAAATGCGTCTATGTTCGCGCGAATCATTCATGATCCAGCCTCATCTACAGAAGAAGTGAGTATAATGTTTTGTAATAAATCTTTGCAAATCGCCTTTCCTAATAATGTGCTAATTAGCAAGTTTCACGATGAATGCGGTTAAAGTAAACAGTCTCTCTGAGAGCAGCTTGGAAGAGGGGGCGGAGTCAGCAGAGCTCATTAACATTTAAAGGGAAATTCTACAAAAACGGCTTGATCTGAAAAGAGCTGTTTTTGACAGGGTAAAAAGGTGTTTTTTACACTACCATTGAGAAATTTTAACCAAACTATGTTACAGACTTTTCATTAAGACCCTAAAGAATCATATCAACTTGTGGAAAATAGGCATCCTATGACCCCTTTAAGAAAGCAAATGGGGTCAATTTAGATTTGATGTGGACTGTAAACCCGAACAGATCATCTGTCTCTGGGGTTTTCCTGCAGAACTTATGGTCAGGGATGTTTTTGTGTGTACAGATGAAAGTAGATTTATCTAGTCACTGATTATAAACCTAACAGACCACTCAGATCATTAGGATCGAGTCAGTTAGAAATACCAAGGGTTCACACAAAACAAGGGGAGTCCGCTTTTAGTTATTATGCCGCCCGCAGTTGGAATCAGCTTCCAGATGAGATCAGATGTGCTAAAACATTAGCCCCATTTAAATGCAGACTCAAAACTCATCTGTTTAGATGCACATTTATTGAATGAACACTGTGCATTGTCCTAACTGATTGCACTATATTTTATGTACTGTATAATCATTTTCTGTTCTTAACTGTTTTAAATTCATTTTAAACTTCTTAAATCAATATTTAAATCATTTTCAAAGTTTTTAAATTCCTTGTTCTATTGTTGTGATTATTTTTTTATTACCGTTTTCTTTTCCTTTATGTAAAGCACTTTGAATTACCATTGTGTATGAAATGTGCTATATAAATAAACTTGCCTTGCATTGCCTACAGCGCTTGTGTTGGATTTCCTATTTTTAACTGTTTTAAATTCATTTTAAACCTCTTAAATCAATTTTTTATAATAATTTTCAAAGTTTTAAATTCCTTGTTTTATTGTTGTGATTATTATTTTTTTATTATTATTTCATTTATTTTATGTAAAGCACTTTGAATTACCATTGTGTATGAAATGTGCTATATAAATAAACTTGCCTTGCCTTGGTCAGCTCTGGGTTAGTGTCTGCAGAACATCAGCTGATCGCTCTGAAGCTCCCGCGGTGGATGCTGTGTGTCTCATCATGAGCTGTTGTGTAGTGCAGTGCAGATCTCTCTCTCTCTCTCTCTCTCAGTGACAGAGCTCCATTAGGATGATGGGAGTGTAATTATCTCCTCTCCGCTGCTCTCTAACACCAGCAGTCAAACTCAGCACCTGGAGAAGAGCGTTTATGAACTCAGCAGTGAAGCAGGAACACCGAATGATGTGCAGAGATTTTACACCTTGCAAATGTAACTATTTGGTTTTCTGAGACATTTCGAACATTGTTGCTGTCAATGTTACTGAAAAATATATCAACATTATCTGGCTGGTTGAAAATTAACCAATATTGTAAATGTGACAAATCAGTTATGCCATCATTTTCCAGGAGAAGGGTTAATGCAGTGTATTTCTGTGATAGAGTTAAATAGTTTTAAATTTAAAACAGTATTTTAGTTGCAATAAAAATTTATAAATATATTAATACATATATAATTGAAAATTAAAAACAGTATTTTTTTGTATTTTATGAAAATAAAAAAATATTTATCTATTATTGTAAATCAAAAGCAACATTTTGTATATTCATATACAATTTATATACTTTGTATATTGATATTTTCCATTACACTTGTAAAATTCTATAATATATATATACATTTTTACACACACAGCTTTGAATATTGAAAAATAATGCAGACAGATGCTTGAAATGACTGAATATTATCCAATGTTAACAATATTTTTAATATTTTATATTATATATACCTTATATTATTTATGATTATTATTATTTAATATCATTTTATTTTTATATGATGCAGTGTTGTAAAGTAAAATGATCTTGTTTTAAGGATTTGTAGATATTTTAACTGGAAAACAAGACAAAAATATGAATATTAAAAATAGGATTTTATGTAGTATATACAATTTTTTTCTAGTTTTCATTTGTGCTCAGTTGTATTGGCATCCACCCTGACTAAAGTTCCATAAAACGAGAATACAAACATGATTACAAGAATATTTTTACGGAAATACTGAGCTATTAAAACTGGTACTAGTATCTATTATATTGAGAAGTGATACAGAACAAACAAACGCACAGTACTTTGAGTCTGGGAGAGATGCTGATGTGTGTCTGTTCAGAGCTTTGAAGTCACAGTCGCTGTATAATTCATGACTGCAGATCAACCACAATCCCACACATCCACAAACCACAGCATCTGTGCTCATTTTTATGCTTTATGAGCTACGATATTATAATACTGTATGTGTTTGCATTGGCAGCTTTTATTTTGATTTTCAGATGTTCGTATCACAGACTTTCAGAATTGTTGATTGTAACTATATTATCACAACTTGACCTGATGTGAACTAGGCCTAGATGTTTGTATTTTGCTAGAATGTTTTGAAGTGGTTGCCAGGACGATGCTGTGTGGTCGCTGGGGTATTCTGGTTGGTTGCTAGGTTTCTAAGCTAGAAGATGCCTAATTGTTTACTAAGAGGATACTGATGCAGTTATGTACGTGTGTGTGTGTGTGTGTGTTTTGTGCAGGTACGATGTACTTTAATGTTGGTTGGATCCCTAGAGAGGAAGAAATTGAGAGTATCCTCACACTAATGAGCTCTCTCTCTCACTCACTCGTTCTCTTATAAATCAGAACTGAGTCAGGTTGAGGGGGAGGGGCTTAAGAATAAGAGGGATTGATGAGATCATCTGAAAAGGAAGGTCGTTTTAGAGGCGTGGCAGATTGTTATATTTTAATGGGAGTCGAGCATTTCTCTGTGGAATATCATGCACTGATCAGTCATTCACAGTAAGACCGGGACAAAGTCAAAAGTCCGTTTTCATTTCATGTTGACTCGGTGAGTGTTTCTGAATGGCGGCTGCTGTTGAGTTATTTTCTCTTCTCCCGCACTGGATTTCTAGAAATGGTCAGCTGGATTAATTTTCTGACTCAGGTCTTGCCGTCCAGAGCTAATGGGAGATTAGCCTGCTAGTTTATTCTGCTGTAAGTCTGAGAAAAATGCTGTTCATCAGACTGTGAACTTCACTGCTGATCATTCAGCATCACATATTAAATTCAGCTTTAAAAAATTAAAGAAATTAATACTTTTATTCAGCAAGGATGCATTAGACTGATCAAAAGTGTCAGTAAAGACATTTATAATGTTAGAAAGGATTCCTATTTCAAATAAATGCTGTTCTTTTGAACTTTCTGTTCATCAAAGAATCCCGAAAAATAAAATGTACCACGGTTTCCATAAAAATATGACGCAGCACAACTGTTTTCATTGATACTAATCAGAAATGCTTCTCAAGCAGCAAATCAGCATATTAGAATTATTTCTGAAGGATCACGTGACACTGAAGACTGGAGTAATGATGCTGAAAATACAGATTTAATCACAAAAATAAATTACATTTTAACAAATGTTCACATAGAAACCAGTTATTTTAAATTGTAATAATATTTCACAATATTACTGTGTTTACTGGATTTTTGATTAAACAAATGCAGCATTGGTGAGCAGAAGAGACTTATATCTTGAAAACAGATCATTTTTATTCATTTTTCCCCCCAACTGGACTGAATAAGTCAAAAGTGAAATAATTAAAAGTATTTCTTTTAATTCAGTTGACTCAGTACAATCTAAATACTCAAATCTCTCTGTAAGATGTATTTCATTGTTTTGAAACAAAGTTCGAAATGTATATTAGGGAAAGTTTGCCATCTGTTGGTATTTATAGGTACTACAATGAAAGGAAACATGCAGTTAGAACTGTTAAGTGATGTGATTGTGTTCCTCACTACAAATAAAATGATCTTTTTTATCTTCTACATTAAAAAAAAAATACTACTGAAATAATTTTCACTAAAAAATTGCTAGTATATTTAACAAATAATTACAAGGAAACAGTAACACATTGAATTTGTAAGTAGAATGGCTGAAATGGTATTTTCTTCTAAAACATATTCAAATAATGTTTGTTTTATTTACATTTTGAGTATATTTCTGAAGACTTACAAAGCCAAAATGTCCTTATGTCTCTTACTGTTTATGTTGTTTCTTTTAAGTGAGTTTTGTTTTGAAATCATCTGCACGTCTAACTTTCTCTCATTCCCTCTTCTAGGAATTGGCAAAAACGTGATATGCGACCGAACGGCGACGCCGCTCGACGCTTTCCGCATGATGTCAGCAGCCCAGTACTATCCAAAGCTGCTCAGCATCATGGGTAACGTGCTGCGCTTCCTCCCTGCCTTCGTCCGCATGAAGGAGCTGCTGGAGGAGGGTTACGTGGGCGAGCTCCTGGTCTGCGAGGCGCAGGTTCACGGCGGGAGCCTCCTCGGGAAGAAGTATAACTGGAGCTGCGACGACCTGATGGGCGGCGGCGGGCTGCATTCGGTCGGGAGCTACATCATTGATTTGCTCACGTTTCTAACGGGTCGGCATGCGGTGAAGGTGCACGGCTTCCTCAAGACGTTCGTCAAGCAGACGGACCACATCTGCGGGATCCGGCAGATCACCAGCGACGACTTCTGCACCTTTCAGATGGTGCTGGAAGGAGGCGCTTGTTGCACGGTTACGCTCAATTTTAACGTCCCGGGTGAGTTTCGGCAGGAGGTTGTGGTCGTAGGAACGTCCGGCAGGTTGACGGTCTGCGGGACGGATTTGTACGGACAGAAAAACGACGGCGAAAGCGGCCAGGAGCTCCTCTTAAAGGACAACACGCCTGTCGGAAACGCGTCCCTACCGGACAAGGCGTTCCGGGACATCCCGTCTCCGTATCTCACCGGCACCATCTGCATGGTTCAAGCCGTACGGCAGGCGTTTCAGGATCAAGACGACCGGCGAACGTGGGACGGCCGGCCGCTGACGATGGCCGCGACTTTTGAGGACTGTCTGTACGCGCTTTGCGTCGTGGACACGATCAAGAAGTCCAATCAGTGCGGCGACTGGCAGAACATCGTGGTGATGACAGAGGAACCGGAAGTCAGTCCTGCGTACCTGATCAGCGAGGCCATGCGGCGCAGCCGGATGTCGCTGTACTGCTAACGTAGGGCTGGACGATATGGCCAAAATTTATATCACGATATATCTCTTCATTTCGTCGATACGATATAAGGGGCAACTACAGTAACATCTTCTGATTTCTCTCAACATGGGGACAGGAGAGCTGTCAGTCAATAAATTGGAAAAAAAAAAGTAACTTGGGTTACTTATTTGAAAAAGTAACTCAGATATTCTCTTGTAAATTAAAAAGTAATGCGTTACTTTACTAGTTACTTGAAAAAAAGTAATCTGATTACGTAACTCACAGCGTGACCTCCTATCTGAATTAAAATAACATACATTTAAAACTGCAGCGCTGCAGGAAAGTGGAGTAGATTGTATGTTTTTACATTTTAGATGTATTATAATTTGTTACGTGTTGAATTTAAGTTTTTAAAAAGACGCTGCACAGTGTGACGTCATATTGCGAACGTTACAGCATGCGAAACAATTTTGCATGCTTAAAAGTCTAGTGTGACCGCGGCTATAATTACGATATTGATATGAACAATTAGAGCTCATGAACGCTACTTTATTAGATAAAATGAAAATGAAGACAGTCGGTTCCCTTCAAAGATACAGATACGTTTTGATTTTGAAACGTGCAGTGCTCATGTTTATTCAACGAAGTTGTGGCGGACTGCCACAAATAAATCAATGTATGGGAAACACTGATAATGTATATCGGAAATGTGTTTAAAATTCATATCACCGTTATTGAACAAATATATCGCGATATATATTGTTATTTAATAATTGTCCAGCCCTATGCGGCACGTGAGCGAACGTGCATTCTTGCATATTGATTTCAGTGCATTCGGAGCATTTGGAAAACTGGAGATGTACATGCAACTGAAGGAAACATGCGTTTGTGCCTCATGCAAGGAGTTTGGCTTGTGTTTTAATGCGTTAAAACATTAGCTTCTGGGAGTTTTTGTGTCAAGTATGCAATAAATCTGCTTTCGGATGAAACAACAGCCACGCTTTGCTGAAATGCCTTTGTACTTGTGACATGTTTGTAGTTAGTGCAAAGAACAAACATGCAGTTTGACTTTGGTTTGCAGGATTTTTTTCAATGTTGTCTATCTGTGCAACCCAGACACCAGACAAGGTCGCTGCAGCAAATGTCAGCATGTGTTTGCATGCTAGCGTGAGCATAGCGAACACGGACTCCTGCGTCAAACCATGCCTGCAAATGCATGAAATCTCCACTCGCACTGTAAACAACAGGATTTTGCTATGTATTATGAGATCGAGCTGGACAAACACAAAGATGTTTCTGCTTTGTTCGTACTGTTATATTTAAAATCCCAATGTTTGTGCGTTTTAACTGGTATCTTGATTGTCATGGCTGTAAGTGTGGCTTTACGGTCCTTCGTTTTCCACCTGAAAGATTTTGAATTGTAAATCTGCCAAATATGAAATGGCAAACGTCACATTAACTGTAAGTGGTTCTCAACTGGTTTTGCTCCAGAATCCGGATTTTACATTAGACATCATGTGGTGACCCAAAAGTACACAAAAATCTCCTTCAAATCAAACACTGAAATGATATTATACACTACAGGTCAAAAGTTTTGAGTAAGTTTTTATACTTTCAAGACCTATTATTAATAATTGAGCACCAATGATAATTGAGCAATAATAATGAGTTTAGAATGATTTCTGAAGGATCATGTGACAACACTGGAGTAATGATGCTGAAAATTCAGCTTTGATCACAGGAATAAATTGCATCTTACAATATATTCAAATAGAAATTGGTTAATTGAAATTGTAATAATATTTCACAATTTGACTGTTTTTACTGTATATTTGATCAAATAAATGCAACTTTGGTGAGCAGAAGAGACAAAGAACATTTCAAAATCTTGATTATTCCAAACTTTTGACTTGTAGTGTATATAATATTGATGTATTATAAATTAAATTGAGCATGAGCTGTTTAGTCCCAAATATATGCAAAGTTATTAACATGATAGAAAAACACATTTGTAAATGCTCAAATAATAGTAGAAATTTTATCTGTACATGTATTTAATGTCATCTGAGTTGTATTTTCGTTTACCTGATGTAGTTTTTTTTCATGGTTTTTGGTGTCAAGCAACCTTTTTCTGTCTAATTTGATTCTCTTCTACCAAATGACAGATGAATTGGTTGAAATATAGAGTTTGATTGGACGAATGAAAGAAAGATACATTTTCCTTTTAAGCCTGTTTGACTTTTATAGTTGCATTTTTGAATTTCCAATTGCAAAACAGTAAGTTGAGAACCGCTGCTTAAGACTGTTGCAGAGCGTTGCACTTCTTTGAGGGCTAGTAAATGCCTTTTTAAGCCTGAAAAATATAAACCAAAATGCTTCAGACACGCTAGAGGTGCTAGAGATCTTTCAGTCTGAAGATGTATTGGTGTATATCTAGTTTAGGAGACATAATTCATATTTAAATGCAGTTGTCACTGGAGATGCCAATTATCAAGAGTAGGAAATGATGATTAACGTACAGAAAACATTTTAAAATCAGATTTTTGAGTCCATATGTTTTGCCAAGCTCAATTCTGCAGTGTTTTATTTGTTGACTAGGATCTGTTCGCTGTATGCATGCACTAAAGACAGGTGTGTCGGCGGTCGTCCATCACTGTGCAACTTCTCCTGCGTCACGACGGCTTTATTTCAGCCTCGTGATGAAAGACTGGAGAGTCCAATCATGTGGCTGTGTTTTATCCGTATTTTATGCTGCTTGGAGAAACACCTGCTGTACATTACTGGAAACATGCTCTGTGTAGTTTATAAATGGTATTTATTTCCTAATAAAATCAGGAAGTGTGTGTACTGTGAGACAGGAAATAGAGGCATTTGCTTGTGCATTTCTACAGGAAGTGTGATGTCACAGTTTAAAAGTCCCAGACTAAACCTGTCCTGGCTTCCCTCACAAATGTGATTCATCTCAGTGTCGCCGCTCGACTGAAACCAACACTTGGTCAAGGTAATAGAAACACATCTTCAAGGAAAAATCATCTCTGTTGGACAAGAGAATATTTAACATCATGCTCTCTCAGGCCTGTTTCGCAACTTACACAGAAGCAGCATGTCAATACGGCTACTACATTTAATATTTCTGCTAACAAGAGGCATAAACTGAACATTGTTTTGTAATTGAGTGAGCAATTACATACTCGATCATAATGGAATGTAATTTACATGAGGACGCAGATCACATTTACATAAACAAGCCAAAGCACAAACTCTAGCTTTAAACTGCTGCAATCATCTGGATTCAGTGAAATAAATACGCTGTGAAACAGGCTTTTTTGTTGTTTAATATTTTGCAGAAGGTAAATTTATGTAGTGATAAAGTGATCAACATCAAAGCCACATGGATTCATGTTAGCGTTATGAGTGTTGCTATGGACATAAGTCCGAGGAGGTTAAAAACTGAAGGGTTGTCATTTCATAATTATGGTAATTATGACATGAAATTACACAGCACAAGATACACTGTATGGAAGCCCAATTCTGCCATAAAAGAAAAAAACATACTTAAAAAGTGACAAAAAGTTGAAAAAATTAGATAATAATTCTGAAGTCAAAATTGACGTCAAATTATGGCAAAAAAAAAAAAAGATACTTGTGAGATAATAGGTCATTATGATCATTATAAAGTCGAATTTATTACAGAGCCAATTATGAGATAACGTCAAAATTATGACATAAAAAGTATTTTAATGTCTATCACAATTTCAACGTTTTTATCATTTTTATCTCATATTTTGACTTTTTGTCATTGCTATGTCTATTTTTGCCATACTTTAGAATTAGTATTTCATAATCTTGAATTATGTCATAATTTGATGACATCATAATTTTAACTTTTTTGTCATAATTATGACTTTCTGTCTCATACTTTAGACATGTCATTTAGGATTTTTGTCATAGTTTGACTATCTCATAATTTCAGCTATGTGTCTTAATTATGACTTTGTATCTCAATTTTGACTGTCATAATTATGACTTTTTGTCTCATAATTTTGACTTTGTGATAACTGTATTTATGTCATAGTTTAGACTTAGTATTTCATAATTTTGAATGTTTGTCATAATTCAACTATATAGTAATATCGTAAATTCGTATGACTATCTCATACTTTAGCGTTAATATATCAATTTAGAATTTTAGTCATAGACTTATAATTTTGGCTTTTTGTCATGACTTCTTATCTCATTATTTTGACTCTAAATTAGTATGTCAACATTTAGATTTTTTTTCCTCATAATTTGACTCATAATTTAAAATTTTATCATGATTTTGACTCTTTATCTCACAATTTTACCTTTTTATGTCATACGTTTGACTTTTTTCCCCAACTTTTAAAAATATGATTATTTTTCTCATGCCTTCCACAAATTGTCACTCAGACCTCCAGAGATGATTTTTCTGTGATGTGAGACATTAAGGCTGCAATATAAATAGGGCTTGATTTTTATAATTTTAAAACACATAAAATAGCTATGTTGTTACATCACTGACAGCGATATAGAACTGTTTCTGTCCGAGATTCAAACTTCAGTGAGTCTGTTGAGAATGCTGTTGTAATGTCAGTCAGCAGATATGAGAGGGACGTTTGGTCGTCTTCGAAGGTGTTCATCCCTGATTTAACATGAACACACTGGAGTCAAATGCCGACTTTACTGTAAGCTTGAACTTGCCTGTTTCTGAACAAAACTCAACGATAATTCAACTGCAAACTTGAACCTGTGAAAAAACGTTACAACTGGAAATGTTTCAATGTAAGACCGCGCTTGTTCGTGAATATGTTTGTGAATATGTACTGTATACTCTTCCTGCTGGGCAGCATGTGTAAACACATGTGTGTGATGGAGACTGATTAAAGAAGGGATTCAGCAGAACAAGCCTGTTTGAGTCTATTATTGTAATATAGGTCCACATTTAGTGCCACTGACCATTAGTTTTGAAGTGTGTCTTATGCCGCAACATTTCATTCCCTGCAAAATCTTGTTTGGTTTCTGCTTTTTGTGCTGTGCTTTGTATATGAAGTCGACTTTGGTGGTTTTAAAGCGTGGAAGAACACATAATTCTTTTAGAAGTCGTTTACATGCTCCAAAAGTGGTTGCAACATTGTTTTATACTTGTAATATTTCAGAGCACATTCAGACATGCAAATTCATTTCATACAGTTCTCTTCTGGAAATACTAGACATTTGACATTTTATTATGCTGATTTTTACTGATTTTGACAGTAATCAACATAGTCATTCTTATTCAAGTCCTTAAATTTCAAAATATCAGGATGCTTTTGAAAATGTTTCTTGTAATATTTGTTAAATGTTGCTAGAAACCAATGTGCACCTGCTTAATAAAAGCAATAATTGTCCTAAAAAGCATTGATGTCCTAAGACACGAAACGATCGGTTTGTGCGAGAAACCGAACAGTATTTATATCATTTTTTACCTCTAATACACCACTATGTCCAACTGCTTTGAGCGCGCGCACGGCTTCCGGTGCGTGAGGTGTGTACGCGCTCTGGCGTAGTTTACGTTAATGGGTGTGTTGATATCCAGCCGAAGAGCAATCAACCATAACTTCAGGCGAGCAGGCTCAGAAGTTGGGAATACGTGGAAAGTCACCACTCCCGAATGAGTTCGCGCGAGAGAACGTAATGTTTTAGTTTTAAGTCGGTTTGAACAATCCGGATAAGCGCAAGTAAGTACCATTTTGATGCTTTGTATGCTCTAAATTGCATGTCAACGAGCCTATAAAGACCTTTATGATATAAAAAGTGTTAAGCTCTAAAATAAGCTTGTTTGTCCACCGTTGTAAAGCAGAATGATTGAAAACGATAATTAGTAAAAACTGTTTGTTGTTTTTTTTTATTGTTAATCAGACGGAAAATAACAACAAATATAATATATTTTTGAAAATATTTTTCGATGTATATTTAAAAAAACAAATATATTTTAATGTTTTTAGATAGCCTTAAGGGTTATCTTAACCTTTAAGCAACAGCTCTGAAAGGAACCATTTTTTTCTTAGTCTGATTCTAATGCTATATATATATATTATACTGAGAACTTGCATAAAGTATTGAAATAAAGCGAACAAACCCATGCGTAATATCTTTATTTATAATGAAACCAATCCCCAAACACACCAAAATAATCTGCAGTAATCCATCATGAAAAATTAAAATTGGAATTCACATGAAGCTATAGCAAATGTCTTTATGAAAAAGGTATTCAAGTTACAGTTTTGAAGATCAAGCTCCCTTAACTATAGCAAATATCATTACTCAACTCTATTTAGTAAATATGTCAATAAGCAATTTGTAACCAGAAAAAAAAAGACAATAGAGTTCCAAAAATGAGTGAGATTCAAAGCCCAAATCTTTCAAGAAGCTAAAAACAAGCACTTAACAACCCCTTAAACCAATGCACTTTACATAGAAATAATGATTTTTAAACTGTATATTAACTGTATATTCTATCCCTTCACCCTAAGCAAAACCCACACAGAAAACTTTTTGCATTTTTACATTTTCAAAAAACAGCTATGATTTATAAGCTGTTTTCCTCATGGAGACCAGAAATTGTCCGCACAAGGTCAAAAATGTCAGGTTTTTCTATCTCTGTGAGGACATTTGGTCTCCATAATGCAGGGTTTACCAAAAATGTCTTTCTTCTCTGCATTTCTCCTCCTATCTAGCTTGTTTCCTAATCTAGTCTAATAACCCATGAATTGTATATTACAAATATTGTTGGTTCTTTGACAAATTGCTTTTGTTTGTAAATGTAAGAAAACAAAATCAGAATTCACAATGCATTGCAGTATGTGATTTTTCCCTTTAGTTACAGCAGGCCACGTCATAGGGATTCAAAGGACGTTGTCTCTGTGAAATCAGAGTCAAAGTTAAATATGAATCATACTAATTTGTAAAAAAAAATATTAATGACATCGAATGTGACTGGCTGGAGATTCAGCTGTTTTTACAAACCTACTTTGTTTTTGCCCAACTCAGATTCCAGTGTACCTTGTTTTCAAATGTGTTATAAGTTATGTTTTTCAGCTGAAAGGCAGAACAGAAATTTTAGTTTACTTCATTTAACTTTTCCAGCTATTTGCATAAAGCTGTTTTAGATTAAAAGGGTCTAAATAAAAATAAAAAGATAAAGGGTCTAAATAAAAATAACAAGTTCAATTTAAAAACAAGTTTTTGTAATCAGTATACCATATGATATCAATCTACATCTACAGCAACTGTTTAAACATTTATAATCGTATTTCTTTAATCACCATCTTTATTTCTCATGTGCATTCATTCCGTAATAATTCTGTTACTGTAAAGTTGCAACAAGCTTAATGTACATTTCCTCACCTTGTCAAACAGTTTTTTCCGAGTGTCAGTTTTGTCACAATGAAGTGCCGTTTCAGAGGAACACAACATTGTGAGCACCAGTGTCCTCTTCTTAGGCACTGAAAATAAACACATAAATAAAGATGGAAATCTGTCTGCAAAAATACTCAAAACACTCATTTTCATGCGAGAATTGCATAATCATGAAATGTAATGGATGTAAATAACAAAGACAAATGCTTGCTTAATGAACAAACTGAATGTAGTGTCTTTACCTGTGTATGCATGATAAGTTGCTGGCTCACTCAAATCGTCTGCCACGACAAGGAAATTAATGTCATATCTCGTTCCTGGATTTAAACCAGTAAAGTTGGTGTTTGTACCATTTGTATATATTTTATCAGATTTGTTCCAAAAAGCCGTGTAATATTCCACCGTATAATTAATCGTGGCACCCTGTGACATCTCTGGAGCTCCCCAGTATACATCTATGCTTGTTTTGCTAGCGATGGCATTTACCCAAGCAGGCTTAGTAGGCTCTGTGAATTGATTAGCGAGATGTTATACAGCTGAACTTGAAAAGCTGATGAAGACAGTAATTTAAGCTACTGGACAAATTATCTGAAAAATAATGATTGCAATATAACAATTACTCACTGGTGTATTTTGACTCTATAGCAGGAACACTAATCAGGTCACCATTGACAGTGTAAACTGAAACGGTGTAATACACTCCTGCCTTCAGATTCTTGAAAGTGTAATTCAACTCTGTAATTCTAAGTGGCAGGGGATTGTCCGGGTATGCATCTGTTGTAATTATCACTTTGAAATATTCATACTTCCCATTTGTTTCCCAGCTGGCAGTCATGTTGTCGGAGCCGGGTTCCAAAGAGAGGTTCACAGTTTTTGGGACTAAGAGGAGAGGAGAGGAGAGGAGAGGAGAGGAGAGGAGAGGAGAGGAGAGGAGAGGAGAGGAGAGGAGAGGAGAGGAGAGGAGAGGAGAGGAGAGGAGAGGAGAGGAGAGGAGAGGAGAGGAGAGGAGAGGAGAGGAGAGGAGAGGAGAGGAGAGGAGAGGAGAGGAGAGGAGAGGAGAGGAGAGGAGAGGAGAGGAGAGGAGAGGAGAGGAGAGGAGAGGAGAGGAGAGGAGAGGAGAGGAGAGGAGAGGAGAGGAGAGGAGAGGAGAGGAGAGGAGAGGAGAGGAGAGGAGAGGAGAGGAGAGGAGAGGAGAGGAGAGGAGAGGAGAGGAGAGGAGAGGAGAGGAGAGGAGAGGAGAGGAGAGGAGAGGAGAGGAGAGGAGAGGAGAGGAGAGGAGAGGAGAGGAGAGGAGAGGAGAGGAGAGGAGAGGAGAGGAGAGGAGAGGAGAGGAGAGGAGAGGAGAGGAGAGGAGAGGAGAGGAGAGGAGAGGAGAGGAGAGGAGAGGAGAGGAGAGGAGAGGAGAGGAGAGGAGAGGAGAGGAGAGGAGAGGAGAGGAGAGGAGAGGAGAGGAGAGGAGAGGAGAGGAGAGGAGAGGAGAGGAGAGGAGAGGAGAGGAGAGGAGAGGAGAGGAGAGGAGAGGAGAGGAGAGGAGAGGAGAGGAGAGGAGAGGAGAGGAGAGGAGAGGAGAGGAGAGGAGAGGAGAGGAGAGGAGAGGAGAGGAGAGGAGAGGAGAGGAGAGGAGAGGAGAGGAGAGGAGAGGAGAGGAGAGGAGAGGAGAGGAGAGGAGAGGAGAGGAGAGGAGAGGAGAGGAGAGGAGAGGAGAGGAGAGGAGAGGAGAGGAGAGGAGAGGAGAGGAGAGGAGAGGAGAGGAGAGGAGAGGAGAGGAGAGGAGAGGAGAGGAGAGGAGAGGAGAGGAGAGGAGAGGAGAGGAGAGGAGAGGAGAGGAGAGGAGAGGAGAGGAGAGGAGAGGAGAGGAGAGGAGAGGAGAGGAGAGGAGAGGAGAGGAGAGGAGAGGAGAGGAGAGGAGAGGAGAGGAGAGGAGAGGAGAGGAGAGGAGAGGAGAGGAGAGGAGAGGAGAGGAGAGGAGAGGAGAGGAGAGGAGAGGAGAGGAGAGGAGAGGAGAGGAGAGGAGAGGAGAGGAGAGGAGAGGAGAGGAGAGGAGAGGAGAGGAGGAGAGGAGAGGAGAGGACAGGAGAGAAGAAGAGAGAAGAGGAGTGGAGGAGAGGAGAGGACAGGAGAGAAGAGGAGAGAAGAGGAGAGGAGGAGAGGAGAGGACAGGAGAGAAGAGAAGAGAAGAGGAGAGGA
>NW_015662353.1:2216-16962 GCF_001515625.1 Sinocyclocheilus rhinocerous | reverse complement strand
AGGAGAGGAGAGAAGAGAAGAGGAGAGAAGAGAAGAGGAGTGGAGGAGAGGAGAGGACAGGAGAGAAGAGAAGAGGAGAGAAGAGGAGTGGAGGAGAGGAGAGGGCAGGAGAGAAGAGGAGAGGAGAGGAGGGGAGGGGAGAGCATGCAGTTTGTCATCATTTTGGAAATGCTACAACAGTATTGAATGCAGGCTTGAACAAAATCTAAGCAGTCATTGAGAGAACACACATAAAAACTCCTTCAGCTGCTTATGGAAGCCACAGAACAAAAATTATATATATAAAAAAAGGGATTTTTTAATTGGATTTTTGTCTCTTCATCTCAATTCATACTTAAAAAATTGCAATTTATGTTTCACAATTTAGACATTTTCTCAGAAGTGCGAGTTATTAATTTGCAATTGCGAGACCATCGGAATAGTGGGATATAAACTAACGGTGTTAAAAAGGTCAGATTTAGGAGATATAAAGTCCAACTATGAGTTATAAAGTCTCAGACCTAAGCTTGCAATTGCGGGGGAAAAGTCTGAAATTTGAACTTGCATTTACCTTTTCTATTTTTTATTCCGTGGCCAAAACAATCTTCCATAAATTGTTTGACTGTCAACTCACATTCAGCTTCATCTAATGCGCTAAGCTCACAGCTTAGTCATGGAAATGGTCAATTAGAATGAATATGCATGATACATAAAATGCCTTTACTTATAAGGTAGGGAAGTAATGTGATAACTGAGCATGACACTCACGTGTGTATGCTGGGATTGGAACCATTTCTCCTGATATGATGTCATTATTTGTCAGAGCTGCCACACACAGACAAAACTTGCTGCCGTCTGGTTTATCAGTCTCATTGATTACATTTGTTGTTGCATTCACTATGTTGCAGTCTGTAATACTGAAGTCTGTCGTACTGCTGCTGCTTGTTATGATGTTGCAGTAAGTACACTTGTGGCTGTAATCGACTTTTTTAAGACAATAGCGGTATCCTGAATATCCTCCCTCGGGCGGATCCCAAGAGGCTATTATGAATGTGCTATTTTTATATGCTTGTTTTAGGTTTGTGACAGTCGAAGGTTCTGAAAAATAAATACCAACAAAAGCAGTTAGTCTATCAAAATGAGCTTCTTTTAAAAGCTGTGGCCACAGGAATGCTTGCTACTTTGACAATAGTGTAGCTATGTTTCCATCCACCTGAATCTGAAGTTATCACACGCTGAATGGAATCACCAAGTTGTGCATAAATTCCAAGTTACAATGAAAACACATTTACTGAATAAATCGCTCGATGCGCAACGGAGAATGTGATTGGATAACTGGACTAATCTGCAGACAAGTCGCATCACACAGCATGCCAGATGCCAGATGCCATTTTATTCCACATACATGTTTTGCCCCAATTTCCCAGGAAGTGACTTTTATTCTCTTGAACTTGGTTATTATTGTTAACGAAAGCTAAAACGGAAATGAAAACATTTATGTTAATTAAAAATAAAGCTAAAATAAAAGACATATTAGATGAAAAACAAACTAAATTAGCATTCAAATTTTGCCTTGGCAAATTAACAAAAAAAAAGTAAAATTATTTCAAAGTTTAAAAAATGTTAAAGCACTAAAGCTATTAACTGGAAATAAATAAAAACTAAAACTAACCAAACTGAAACAAAATAAAATATAAATATTAGTTGAAAAACTTTAAATTAAAATGAGAAATTTTGCCTTGGCAATAAAATGAAAAGTGTAAGATGAAGCGCTAAAATTATTAACTGGAAATAAATAAAAACAAAATAAACTACCGAAAACTGAAATAAAATATATTAAAACAATAAAAAACCCTAATAGAATGACAATAACACATAGCAAAGTTACTAAAAATGTCATTCTAAATGACATTAAAAATGAAAAATATAAAAATAAAAGCTTATTCAAAATATTAACACAACTATAATAAATGCTTAAATAACACTGTCTTGAACAGATGGTGATTTATTCGCAATTTTGTTATGCAATATTTCAATTTTATGAATAAGTTACATTTCCAAGTAAAATGGTAAATAAGGTGCTTTATTTGCAAATGTTTTATATGATATTTGTCTGTTTATGTGATAAAAATGGTGCGAATAAAGCACCCAAAAAAAAAAAGAATAAAAAAAAAGAAAGAAAATGGCAAAGCAAAACAACTTTACTAAAAATTTTACTAGAATTAACATGAAAAATATAAATAAAAAATAAAAGCTCATTTATCAATAAAACTATTTTAAAACTCATATACGATTAAAACTCAGAAACGATGCTTTACTTGGAAATGTTTGATGTGCTATTCCAATTTTGCGCACAAGTTAAATTTGCAGCTTTGGATGGAAACATACAGTTTGGATGGATGAATACAGTCAAGCATGAAACTTACTGGTGTAATCAGAAGCGCTGCTTGGCACACCTCCAAACGTCTCATTCACAACAGCTTTAACTGTGAACTCGTACTCATACCCTGGAGCAAGATTCTTGATAGTGCACTCTTC
Source organism: Sinocyclocheilus rhinocerous (assembly GCF_001515625.1). Taxonomy (NCBI): domain Eukaryota; kingdom Metazoa; phylum Chordata; class Actinopteri; order Cypriniformes; family Cyprinidae; genus Sinocyclocheilus; species Sinocyclocheilus rhinocerous. Next base: position 14,445 of record NW_015662353.1, on the reverse strand, counting down.
ACTTGGACACTTTTCGACTTTGTCATGAATAGATTTATTTGACTTGCATTCGACATGTACTGAGTAGAAGTCACAGTTTCCTTCTGGATTCCTCCACTTGAGGTTGGCGCTAACGTTTGTCATACCGACTATTGTCAGATTTTGCACATCAGAGGGCTCTAAAAAAGGGACGGCATGGGTCATTTTGCTCATTAGTCATGCTGAAACCATGTTGCGCACAATGAAGTCAAGTCTGAGTCTACTTACGGGTGTAGAAGGAGATATTCTGCGGATTGAGATCCCTGCCACATTTCACAGGAAACATCTGAACTCTGTACAGAGTTCCTGCTGTCAGATTTTGTATGTGTTCAAACAGCTCGGTCTGGAAAAATGTGTGGTTAAATGTCTGATTAAATGTCTGGTTATTGTCCTCAGTGATCTCCACTCTGTAGTGACTGATGTTCTCAGCACCGGGCCCCTCAGTCCAGCTCAGATTGGCTGCACTTGTATTCACGTCGGAAACGTATATCTGGCCAAAAAAGCGCTCTGCGGACAGATAGATACAATGATGTATATCGGCAGAAACTTACAAGTTGATTACATTCTTAAAAGGAATGCTTAAAAAAAGAGGTTTGATTTTGGGTTCCTCAAAGAACCCTTCAGTCAACAGTTCTTAAAAGAACCATTTTTGTTTTAGTGTGAAGAACATTTTAATAAACTAGAGAACCTTTTTCTACTATAAAGAAAAAAAATTTCAGTCTTAAAAACAAAAGTTCCAAAAATCGTTTTTTCCATAAAGAACCATTTTGGGTTCCCTAAAGAACCTTTCGGTAAACAGTTCCTAAACAAACCATTTTTTATAAGAGTGACAAAAAATGTGCAAAATAGCACTAAAAGTGGTTCATTGGCTTGTCATCATAGGGGAACCACTTAAAGTACTATATAGCACCTATCCTTAAAGGTGCTATACAGCACCTTTGTCAAATGGTGTTATGTAGAACCATAAGAGGAACCCAGATTTGTTTTAGATATGTTACTCCACTCTCATGAATGAATGAATACTATTTTAATTAGGGCTGCACAATACATAGAAATAAAAATCGATATTGTGTCATGACTTAATGTGATAGTCATATCACGATGTATAATACATATTAAAGTAGTGTTTATAAGCACAGCTGTTTTAGTTTCATGAAGGTTTGTTTCATGGACACAATCTAATTATATCAGAAATTGTTCATGCTACATGTATGTAGCATCTTTGTTTGAATTGTGATTAAAATGCAGTGGTTGACTGTAGAATGGCTACAATAGTTTGGCCTGTAATAGAGAAAATAAACATTTTCATTCTTTCTTGTCTATTGCTTTAATTCATTAATAATTAAGAAATCGGTACCAGAATAGGCCCATTTGCTTGTAAAAAAAAAAAAAAAAAAGGTCACCAGAATCGGACATGAAAAATCAAGATCAGTGCATCCTTAAATTTAAGAAAATTTTAAAATTAAGAAATTTGTCAGGGCTGGGGATGGGGCGAGGACTCAGTGATGCAGGAGAATGGGCTTTTATTGGCCAAAACAAACCAAAACTACCCCGTAGGGGAAAACAGACTGGCAGGGCAGGACACAAGGATTCACACGCAACATTTGACGACAAACTGGCCCAGGACTGCAAACACAAGGAGAATAAATAGGAAGCAAATGAGGAGGGTAATGAGGGAAACACAGGTGGGGCAAATGAACCAATAATTAGGTAACAAGATGGGTGGGGTCAAGACAATTGACATGAGAGCACATGGCACACAGGAAACAAAGACAAAAGCCATGTGCTCACACAAAACAAAAACACAAGCACATGGCCAGCAAAACAATCACAAGCCATGTGCTTGAACAAAACAAGACACGAACACGCAGCTAATGAGAATACTCATAAGCCGCGTGTTCACACAAGACACAAGCTGCATGCTACACAGCACAAAACATGACATGAAAGCAAGCAGCGCAACAACACAAGACAACGAGAGCACGCGGACAAACACGAACCGCGTGCTACACAAGACGCAACAGAAGAGCACACAGCCCGAGCGAACTCGAGACACAACAAGACAGAACATGGAGCGCGAGTGTCCAAACCCCGACACGAAACCAAAACTCAACAAGACGTGAGTGCCGGGATCCGAACACCACGCTCCAACTTGAAACAAGGAAACAGGACACGCAGACGAGAGCGCACGGCTCGAGCACTCTCGAAGCCGCGCGCTCACATGAAAACAACGACATGATGCGAGTGACAGGGCTCTGTCACAAAACCATGAAGAACACTAGACCGAAGTGACAGAACCCTGACAAGAACTGGATAAATGCAACATTTACTTTTGGCCCACAGCCCTCAACCAAGTTTGATTTTTGGCTTTGCTGTGAAAACCTCCTTGTGGAACCTTATTTTTAAGCTTGTCAGAGTTCCAACAATATGAATCGAACAATACAACGCTGTGCTTTAAAACAAAGTCCTTACCTTTATAACAGATGTAGGGTAGACTTTTATTGCAGTCTTCTTCCTTCCACATGCCGAAGCTGAGCAGGACCACACAAGCATCCTCGATGTACTGTTCAGGATCTGGCTCGGGTTCAGAGATGCAGTTGCTGGTGGTGGTGCTCTCGGTTGTGGCGCCTTCTGTTGTGGGATCCTCAGTTGTGGCGCCTTCGGTTGTGGTGCTGTTTGTTGTGGTGCCGTTTGTTGCGGCATTAAAAGTGGTGCTAAATGTTGTGACCACAGGGACAGTGTTGTATGTTGTGGTCTTAGGGGTGACAGTCGTTGTTCTATTACACATAGTCATGGCACTTTCAAGATCATAACATGTCATATTTAAGCAATCAAGGATATCAGTCAGTATAGGACATGTATCCTCTGCTTTTTCAGTTTGAAATATTGTGGAAGTCTTTGGAGAGGTTACCGGAGCAGAAGTTACTGTGGAGGTTTCTAGTGAGGTCATTAGGGTAGATGTTGTGGTAGTTATTAAGGTGCTCAGTGGACTTTCTGTAGTAGAGGAACATATAGGAATCAGTTTCTTTTCTTTATTTGGAACAGGATGACCAGGGTACCAATTCTGATATGTAACAGGATCCCCATTGGACCATTCGGCCCAAGGGAAGGAGCCATTGTAACTCCTGCGGAGTCCAACCCAGTAGTCCGAAGAGAGGTTCTTCACAATGAGGTGGACGTTACTGCAGGTGATGGTCATCAGTTCTTTGAAACAGGACTGACAGTAGAGTCTGGCATCGTCCCATGTGGCATTGGGTAACTGAGGAAAATACTGCTCCTCTGCCCATATGACTGAGCCTAAATGTGATCATTTGAGTAAGAAGTTGTCGTAATGTTTGCATACATCTCAAAAATAATACTTCTCTTAACGTTCTGGTAATCCTCATTTAGGGGTCACACTCATACTCAGGGGCATAGCGTCTGCGTGTGTAGGGTATGCATGTGCATATGGGCCAGAGCTGATTGGGGGCCCACTGAGGATTCAGCATTATCATTGGTCAGATTGTCTGTCAATCAAACTCATGGCAAAGGGTGAATTGGCTCAATTGATTCAAAACTTTGAAAAGCTTAATTTATCCCATCATTAGTTAAAAGTATTCTTAATGTTTGAGTGGGAGAAGCATGACGTGCAAATGTGGCATTTGTGATTATTACATTTTGATTATTGATTTTTTTTCTTTCAAAAACGCATTGATTCGCTACAGAAGGCCTTTGTTTACCCCCTGGGGCCGTGTGAAACATTTTTTTTATGGATGGACGCTTTTTATTTAACTTCTTTTGGACTGATGCATGCAACACCCGCTGAGTGGCATTAAACAGCCTGAAAGATCAAAGACAATTTTTAATATAACTCCGACTGGATTCGTCTGAAAGAAGAAAGTCATATACACCTAGGATGACTTGAGGGTGAGTAATTAATGGGCTAATTTTCATTTTTGGGTGAACTAACCCTTTAAGGTGTGTTAATGTTTTTGAAAGTCACCAAGGCTGAATTTATTTGATCAAAACATATAGTAAAAAACAGTAATAATGTGAAATATTATTATGATTTAAAATAGCTGATTTCTATTGTAATATATATTAAAATGTAATTCATTCCTGTGATGCAAAACTGAATTTTCAGCATCATTACTCCAGTCTTCAGTGTCACATGATCCTTCAGAAATCATTCTAATATGCTGATTTTCTGCTCAATTTCTGATTAGTATCAATGTTGAAACAGTTGTGCTGCTTCATATTTTTGTGGAAACCTTGATACTATTTTTTTCAGGGTTCTCTGATGAATAGCAAGTTTAAAAGAACAGCACTTATTGATCAGTTTTCATATCCATCCTTGCCAAATAGAAGTATTAATTTGTTGTTTTTTTGGAAAAAAAAAGTCTTACCCCAAACTTTTGAATGGTAGTATAATATGGTTTCCACAAAAGCATGAAGCATATAAACCTCTGTCAGTTTACAAACTTACTCAGAAGAAGCGGCAGCCACAGTGTATTCATCTCACATCTGTTTTTGTTGATTCGCTGGTTGTCAGTCTCAGGTCAGGTCAAGACCTTGTGGAGTAATGAAAACATCATCAATTAACAGATTAACTAGACTCTTCAGATAAATCAACTGAAGGTAAAATACTCACTCTGCCCGCAATACTCTCCTGTCCACTGATGGTCCTGATCTGATCCTGAGCTCTACAGTCTGACCTCTAACAATGACCTATTCACAGAGCCACTTTGCATAGGAACCCTCAACAATTCCATTGAACCTGCATTTGCAAATAACTGGACTCAGTGGAAACATTTGAAAATGTTTTATCGTGTTTTTAAGCAGTATGCCTAACTGAGAATTAATTTAGATTTAGCTGTAATGTTCTTCATTTGATCAGTGTCTTAAGTTGGGCTCTTGACCCTTGACTTTTTCTTTGTGTTTTTTGGCTGCTATAGCAGTGTGTTTATAAAATGAATTTGCAGCAGCAAAAGTTAAGATAACATTTGATCAGATAACTGAGACATCTGGTGATTTATGGTAACTATATTGATGGTAATATAATCATGAAGTGGCCTGTTTCACAGCTCTCATCTTCAGTCTCATCACTGCTTATTTGTGTCGTGCACTTTTGATACATTTACACTTTGCATTATTAGACGTCTGCTACTGTTGTTTAAGCATTTAGTTGAATTCAGCAAACAGTTATTACACAAAATAAGACTCAAACTAATGTTAAACCTATGCATCCTTTAGACACACCCAGACATAAACAATCAGCATATGACTCTCAACAATGGTGACTATCAGCAACAACCTAGTAGAATAAGTTGACATATACTTGCAAAGTTTCTGATAGTCAGTATGTTGTATGTTGTTGATCCATCAAAATAAAGTGTTAGAAGATATTAAGCAGACAGTCTACTAATACTCTAATGACTGCTAGTTGACATGTAGTTGCAATGTTACTTACTGTTAGTAGAATGTCTAAAGTGGACTATCGAAATAAAGTGTTACCCAACCTTCATGCTGCAATGCATGCTGGGTTTCAGCATGGTACATAACTCCCAGCATGCATTGTGGCATCAGCTGAATTGTCCATTTATTTCCTTGAATTCTAACTATTTGCTTTTTTGCTGTTGTTTTTTAGTAGCTTAATTGATTTATGATGTTCAGAGCTGATTTGTTTATCTGAATATTTTGTTCAATTGTCAACATTGTTGAGTGTTGTCTAAATGTGTCTTAATACGTAGTTTAAAACCCCTGTTAAAAATGTGCTGTAGTATTATTGAGAGTTGATTTTTGTACTAATACTTTATGGTGATGTTTTATTGTACTTAAACAATAAATTTTTGTTTCCTCTATTTTCAGCATTCAGTTTAATCTGTTACCAGTAATACAAACAGAAACTTTAATCATATCATCTTATCGCATGTGGTTTCATAGAGCTCATTTTAGTGCATCTTATTTGCATTCAGCATCCTGCAAGATGAGAAATCAGAGGTATAGTCAAGACCTCTGAGTTAATGCATTAATTACATGATAAATTGAGTGATCAGTGATGAACACCTACTGTTAAAAAGCTAAAGTCAATCTGAAGCTGGTAGTGCTGTTTGTGGAGTTGTTCAATCATCCACTGCTGAGATCTTGAGAGATTTAATGTCTTCTTTCATTGGCTTCTTTTAGTTGATTTCATCTAAAGCTGTGGCTGGAAGTCAGTTATACAGACACCTTATATTTAACAGTATTAGATTATTAAAAAAAAAAAAATCACAATTAATAGATAACATCACTAATATAACACTTGCAGTTGGTTTGTAAAAGTCATTTTTGTTGCATTTACAACATTTCAAACAGCAGATGTCACCAGAGCATGCCATTTCAAAAATTTTTAAACATTTAGCTAAATAATTGACTCCCAAGTTTTGAAAAGCTTTGTCTCTTTCATCACTAATCTCAACAGTGGTGATAATCAACTCTGCTTCAGTGCTTCTTTAACACTCTGTATTGTGGACACACATGAACACTGAGAAGTACTTTTAACAGGAGGCTTTTGCTGTGTGGTTCTTGAATGGTCTTGACTACACTTCTGTGTAAAAGACAAGTCATGCTGGTCTATTGTTGGGAGAATCTGGGCCAGACATATATGGGACTGAGTGGATCCTAACGCTCCAGTATGGTGTTAATAAACTGTACTGTCCCCAGAGACCTTCTCAGAAAGACAGTGGTATAAAATAGTCCCTACATCACATTGCCCAACTTCCCTAATTCCTCCTGGACACAAACATTACAAGTAGTTAGTTTGACATTACAAGTGATATAGTAAGGTAGAGTGGGGGAAAGGAGTGTGTAATTTATTTCTGTGAAACAAAAGTTAAATGTGTTCAGAAAAGTTATCATAGTTTTAGTAACAATGACATCAATTATAAACCAAGTATGAAAAAATGTCCAGAGTTTTCATGTTATTAGATTTTTAACAAAAATTGTACCAAGGGGGCGTTTTGCCCCACAGGTGGAGTAAAATGCCCCCCAGTCTGACAAAGCAATTTGCTTTAAACATTTACAGCAAAATCAGAGTACAGGCAGTTTATCTTAAAATGAAAAAAATATATAATCAATAACTATGAATTACAAAATTATAATAGCCTATTTGAAAATTTTTTGTTAGCTTATGCTAACTGACTGGCTAACTAGCTACCTGATGCTAATTTGAGGTAATTTTTTTTATATAAAGTCCAAATATTTGTATTTAACCAACTAGTTAGAATACATTTGATAAAAAAAAACAAAGGATTTGATGTTCAGAACAGAATAACTAGCTACAGTAATTGCCCATTGCCCACTTTACTTTTGGGATAAACGGTAGGGGAGGGGGGGGGGCATTTTCCCCCACTCTACCCTAATTTATTTAATGCTTACAACTTGCGTGAAGCCACTTTAAATCACTTTAAGTAGGATGACCATACGTCCTCTTTTCCCCGGACATGTCCTCTTTTTGGACCTAAAAAAATGCGTCCGGCCGGGATTTCTAAATCGCCCAAAATGTCCGGGATTCGGCTTTTGCTTTCTACAGTCGCCATTCATTGTGTGTGTTATTGTATTAATGCCGCTCCTGCTCCTGCTGAATTTCTGACCATTACCGGCTGCTCCCGCAAACATTCTAATATTAAATATAATTTTCGCACATCAGAGAGCCGCTATCAATATGCAGAGTATTTAAACCACTTTGGATGCAGCTCATGTTGGATGCAGGGTTGCCAAATCTGCATTTGTTTTTGCACTGAATTGGATTGATTTTAAACTGTTGCAGAGGGTTGATTTGCTCCCGTGGGTTAAAGGTTGCATAAATTACATTTGACTGAAATGCTTGTATTGAAACATTTTGCATTCTAACGACGATAAAACTGTGGTAGATTTTGTGATGGTTGGCCACTGGTAGGAAGCCTTTTAGCTGTGTTTATGATCAATCTGCATAACGGTGACTGTAAAATATATATTTTTGGTATGGAAATGACATATTTGCATTTACTTTGGGGGCCCTCTAAATCCCAACAAGTTTGGGCAGTCTCTCAATTAGCTCCTTCATCCCAAGCTGAAAATGAATTTATTACTCATAACTCATTTCTCATGAGCAGAAGTGAAACTGTTCCAGTTCAGAGCGTTGAACCGATCAAACAGTGAAACTGTGAGTTTGAGGTGAAAATCAGATTTGCATTGGCAGCTTTAGTGATTCTGATCGTCTCAGAATAGAGCAGCTCCGTCTCCAGAGACCATGTTCAAACCCCAAGAGCTTCAGTTCACATTTACTGCTAAACGCCGCTGTTCTCAACTATTACAATCCATGGTAACTATTTTCGAGAATATAAGTCTTAATGAAATTGCTCATCATTGTTTTTGAGTTTGGCTCAAAATAACACAAAACATAATAAGCATCCATTATTAGCAAAGCTGTTGCTTCATAAACAAAATGACTAAATGATGCATCTGCTGTCTTCAGGTAAATGATGTGGAGTGTGTTTGCATATTGATCAGATGCTTCAGTGCTCTGAGAGTGTTTATAGTGCTGTGAGTTTAACACTTCATCACTGACACACACAACAATCTTCATCAACATGACCTTCATCATCATCTTCATCTGGACTCTCACAGCGTTTGCTCAAGGTTTGTGGAGCACAAGTTTGATATGAATTCATTTCTTCAAGTATATTGTCAGAGTTTTGAGTTGATTTTCTTCTTGTTGTGTGTTTCAGAGAGTAGAGGACAGATCAGCGTCACTCAGAGTCCCTCAACGACAGCAGCTCAACCAGAAGAAACAGTCAAAATCAACTGTAGAACCAGCGCAGATGTGTACAGATGGAGTGATGGGGATGATGCTTTATTCTGGTATTTACAGAAATCTGGAGAAACTCCTAAACTCCTGATTCGTTATGCAAAAAGCCTTGAGTCAGGAACTCCATCTAGATTCAGTGGCAGTGGATCTAACAGTGATTTCACTCTGACCATCAGTGGAGTCCAGACTGAAGATGCTGGACATTATTACTGTCAGAGTTTTCATTGCAGAACAAATTCTGATGGTGGCTGTGCGGGTGATCGTGTGTTCACACAGTGATTAAGAGTCGTACAAAAACCTCCGTCAGTCAGAGTCACAGTGACTGAACTGATGCTGCAGCTGCTCAAACACTATTACTGACACACAACAGGGCATTTTTATAAATATTGAATTAAATATAAAGCATTCATTTTAGTTTTTAACATGATAAATGCTTAAATCTACAACACTTTATCTTATTGAATTTGTCTACCATTTTATCTGTGAGGTTCATAATTTGGCCACATGTTTGTTTCCTCATGAACCTGCAGGTGTTTTCATGCTCCACTAAGTGAAGTTTATTTATAAAGTGTGAGCTAAAGACCTCAAACACAAGTGACACAAAAAGACTCAAAGACATAAAGCTACAATTTTATTTATTGACTGAATTGTAATAAAATCATGACTGACTGATAAAGCACACATATAGTCTTGTATGAAGCACACAAAGCAGAGCAGATGCAGATGCGAGCGACTGAAGCTGGATGTGGAGAATGAAGGAGTCGCTCATGTGCTGTTAGTCTCCATGTGAGACATGAGTGAGAAGAGCAGCAGATCTACTCTGAACACTGCTGTCTCGTCACGTGTCCAGTGAGCGCAGGCTGGCCGCTCCGTGTGGCCTCACAGCTCACTGAGACGCTCTCCATCCACTCCTGCTCAGAGAGAGTCAGGCTGCTGCTCCAGCTGTACAGACCGTCCTTCTCCAGGAGCCCAGCGCTGCTCTCCTGAGACCTGCTGCTCCCGTCCACCTTCCAGCTCAGGCTCCAGTCTGACGGGAAGCCCTTGCTGGCCACACACACCAGTGTCGCTGTCTTCTTTGAGGAGATCTCTGCACTGGAGGGCGGCAGGACGCTCACTTTAGGACGAGTGACGCCTGACAAACACACAACAGTCAACTCAGTGAAGAAGAAAGCATTTCCCTCCTTTCAAAAAGTTTTAAAAATATATGAAAAATAAATACAATGATAGCTTTTCTTGGCCATTTTAACAACATTAAACTGCAAGTCACCGGAATTAATTTTTATAAAGCTAGTAAACAGTAATGGAAGTTTGGTGAAATAGGGTATAACGGGTCAAAAGGTGTCTTTGATATTATTTTCCTCTAAACCACTAGATGGCAAAAAAACGTGGCGTAGCACTTTACAAAACATCCGCTTTTCAAGATGCACGTGTATATTTGGCTGATCCTTGACACAATCACCGGCAGCAGCGCAAAGTTGATTCTGTGCTTACTTGATCAATATGTTATGTTGTTTAACATGGCCGCTCCGTGTGGCCTCACAGCTCACTGAGACGCTCTCCATCCACTCCTGCTCAGAGAGAGTCAGGCTGCTGCTCCAGCTGTACAGACCGTCCTTCTCCAGGAGCCCAGCGCTGCTCTCCTGAGACCTGCTGCTCCCGTCCACCTTCCAGCTCAGGCTCCAGTCTGACGGGAAGCCCTTGCTGGCCACACACACCAGTGTCGCTGTCTTCTTTGAGGAGATCTCTGCACTGGAGGGCGGCAGGACGCTCACTTTAGGACGAGTGACGCCTGAGAGAAGCACAGAGAAATCAGAGTCACCAGTGTTTTCCTTTATGTGTTAAAGATAAAAATAGGAGAAATTCTCCAAGCAGAAGAACAAAATGAACAACATGCTCAATGAAGCAGATAAAACTGAAATAAAAAAATTCAATTAACACTGATGTTCACAAATTTCTTCACATGAAAAGAGAACATGAGAAAAAGGGAATTACAAAATGAATTAAAACGGAAATATCATTGAGTTTTGAACTGCCACAAAAACTTGTGGCTGTTGCATGTAAATTTAACATCTTTAAAACTCTCAAAGTAAGCAAAATATAATTTTATTAAACAAAAATGATCAAATGAATTTTTTGTTTAAGAAGCTGACGAAGATTTAAAATTAGGAAACAAACTTAAAAACTCACAAAAAAATAGTCATTGTGCATCAATTTTACAAACAATAACTTGTTTAAAAAAAGTCTAAAAGAAATAGCAAATTCAAAAATGTTTCTGCCTCAGAGTAAAAAAAAAGTAAATGTATGAAAAACTTAAAAAAATAAAATGCATCCTTTCTTAACATAGAAAGTCACAATTGTGGGATATTAAGATGCAATTACTTTTTTAAATGATAATTTATTGATTTACTTACTGCCAACATCCAGTTTGGTGCCGCTGCCGAAAGTCCACCACAGTGATAGAAACTAATAGAGCAGCTGAACAAAAACCTCCTGAACGCTTCACTAACTGCACAAACACACATCAACTGAGTCTCCAACAAACACATCCACTCACAGCAGACATTACCTTCAGTTACTTCATCTGCTTTATGCAGTCTGAATTATTACTAAAGCATGAAACTGAATTTATGAAAGAAGTTAACTTTTATATCATGTGTGACGCGACTCACAATCAAACTCAGTTGATTCAGTGATTGACAGAGACACGTGTGATGATCCTCATGTCTGTAAAAACCTGCAGCAACATCCATGGATTTGGCATAAAATTGAGGAATTAACAGTCATGTTTCTATCCAACTACAGTCAAAAATATTCTCAAAGTCTCACAGGAGAGAGTCAGGATAATAAACTAATGTTGGTCTTAAAGATGAATTCTAGAGTGAGTGATCTGATACAATTTGTAACAGCTTGGCTATTAGAAGATATAATATTATGAAAAAGATTCATTTTTATCTTATTTCAGTAATTGTATTTTGTGTCTGTTAATGAGCGACTGTCTTCAGGTAAATGATGTGGAGTGTGTTTGCATATTGATCAGATGCTTCAGTGCTCTGAGAGTGTTTATAGTGCTGTGAGTTTAACACTTCATCACTGACACACACAACAATCTTCATCAACATGACCTTCATCATCATCTTCATCTGGACTCTCACAGCGTTTGCTCAAGGTTTGTGGAGCACAAGTTTGATATGAATTCATTTCTTCAAGTATATTGTCAGAGTTTTGAGTTGATTTTCTTCTTGTTGTGTGTTTCAGAGAGTAGAGGACAGATCAGCGTCACTCAGAGTCCCTCAACGACAGCAGCTCAACCAGAAGAAACAGTGAAGATCAGCTGTAGAACCAGCACAGATGTGTACAGATGGAGTGATGGGGATGAAGGTTTATTCTGGAACTTACAGAAACCTG
>NW_015662353.1:610-2194 GCF_001515625.1 Sinocyclocheilus rhinocerous | reverse complement strand
TTAGTGAAGGAACGATACACTGATCAATTACAATCCATCAATGAAAGTCTTAAGTCTTAATGAAATTGGTCATTAAACTATTTCAGCCTAGCTCAATATAATGCAACAAGTCACAAGCATCTAGTGCTTACTAGCAGAGCTGTTGCATAAACAAAATGTTTATGACTTGAAATGACTTGACTTATGACTTGACTTGAAATTTTCACCAAATGTCGGTAACAACCCAAGTAATCCATACAAAGAAAACAAAACAACCAAGTTTAGAAATTAAGTTATGTGTAATAAAATGGAATGATACAGGGAAAAAGTATTGAACTACTGAAATGTATTTAATACATTGTATAAAAGCCTTTGTTGGTAATGACAGCTTCAAGACACCCCCTGTATGGAGAAACTAGTCGCATGTATTGCTCAGGTGTGATTTTGGCCCATTCTTCCACAGAGTCTTCAAATCTTGAAGGTTATGTGGGCCTCGTTGAGTCCCAACACCTACAGTACCAGGATGATGAAGATGAAACAAGGGTGGACATTTCAGCAAGACAATGATCCCAAACACAGGAAATAAAGCTGCTAGAATGGCCCAGCCAATCTTGAGTCCAATAGAAAATAAGAACTAAAGATCAGAGTTCATAGAAGAGGTCCACAGAACCTTCAAGATTTGAAGACTGTTTGTGTGGAAGAATGGGCCAAAATCACACCTGAGCAATGTATGCAACTAGTTTCTCCATACAGGAGGCGTCTTGAAGCTGTCATTATCAACAAAGGCTTTTGTACTAAGTATTAAATACATTTCAGTAGTTCAATACTTTTACCCTGTGTCATTCCATTTTATTACACAGAACATAATTTGTGAACTTATTTGTTTGGCTTTCTTTGTATGTATGGATTACTTGGGTTGTTACCGATATCTGGTGAAAATTTCATGTCAACAGCACCTTTAGAAATATATTTACTGAGAAAATGGTGACTTGTTCAATACTTATTTTACCTACTGTAAATGATGTGGAGAGTGTTTGCATATTGATCAGATGCTTCAGTGCTCTGAGAGTGTTTATAGTGCTGTGAGTTTAACACTTCATGACTGAGAGCTTTTCTCTATTTTAACTGAAAGAGCAACCAGCAAGAAGATGATGATCATCAGCGTCTGTATCTGGACATTCATTCTTTCTGTCCAAGGTTCATTTACTCGATAACTCAAAATGTGATTTGTATGCATGTTTTAATGGTAAACTTGCTTTTTTTTCTACTGGATACTCTAGTAACTGAAATGTCATTCACAGAAACTGCAGGACAAATTTCTGTGACTCAGTCTCCCTCAGTAGCAGCTGTTCAGCCAGGAGAAACAGTTACTATAAACTGTCAAACTAGCAGAGGAATTGGAGATCGTTCCAAGGGTTGTAGAGACTGTCTCGCCTGGTATCTGCAGAAACCTGGAGAAACTCCTAAACTCCTCATTTATGACATTAGATCACGGCAGTCAGGAACTCCATCTAGATTCAGTGGCAATGGAGCAGATTATGGAACAGATTTCACTCTGACCATCAGTGGAGTCCAGACTGAAGATGCTGCACATTATTACTGTCA
>NW_015662353.1:0-425 GCF_001515625.1 Sinocyclocheilus rhinocerous | reverse complement strand
ACAAAAACCTCCGTCAGTCAGAGTCACAGTGACTGAACTGATGCTGCAGCTGCTCATGAGGATGTGAAACAATATCATCACAAATGCATCTGAAATAAAATCATCTAAATAAATCGGTCATTAGTCGAGAGCAACAACTAGATTAAAAGTCCATCTTTGTCTGTTTCTGGAAAGCTCTGGGCCAGATGTATATGGGACACTTGAGGTGTCCTGCTGCACAAGCCAGAATCATCAACCTGCAGCTTTCACCTGCACATCCACTGAAGCTCAGCAGGGTTGAGTCTGGTCTGTATCTGGATGTGAGACCTTCAGGGAAGACCAGGTTGCTGCTGGAAGAGATGTTAGTGAGGGAAGCATCCTGTGGTCTGAGTGGGTCCTTACACCCCAGTATGGTGTTAATAAACTGTACTGTAAAAAAGCCCATG
>NW_015662352.1:0-1031 GCF_001515625.1 Sinocyclocheilus rhinocerous | reverse complement strand
ATAAAAAATAAGGGAGAGATGGTACACAAATAAAACTGCCATGTACGTACAAGTATACATACAGTACAGTAGTACGTGAATGTCAATTTAGAATAATAAAAAAGCTTAGGGCATCTTATTAAAATCGTTTCCCTTAATGCAGTTTCATCCGTCGTTATGGAAGTAGAGAAATTTGTTTTTTTTTCAGTTTGAATTTGAGGAAAGTTAAATATTACTATATTATGAACACAACATTGGTGCGTGTAACAGCGATCGGCGTAAATGGTAAAACGAGGACATCCTCCGTTTTCCTTTTGCACGTGTAAAAAATAATAAAATAACTTATTGTGAATTTTTTTTTTACGTTGCATCCTATTAAGAGTTTTAGAGTGTAGATTTGAGTATGCAGAAATATGTGGAGTGTTTTAGGCATTGTGATTTGGGGATTTTTGGGACTATTACCTGTTATGTTTTAACTCAGCTGAATTTTGGATTGATGACAACGGCAGAGAAAAATTCATAGACCTTTTTCAGTCAGTAGAAAGTTCTCTTTAATGCCATAAGTTATTGAAACTTTGACATCAATTGATTTCCACCTGTGAACTTTTTAGTGTCTTAAGGGTAGATAGAGGGTTAGTGTTGGTTGGGTGCTGGTAGGTGGAGCAGCAGTGATGTTCATTAAACAAGCACGAAAAACATTGTTTAAAAAGGTATGTGGTCTTTGTGGAAAAGTGCAAATACTCTTTAGTTTACCTCACAAATTTTGTTGTTGTTGTAACTTTGTTTTATTTTTATATTGCTCCTGCTGACTTGAGCCAACCATTTTTTCCTCCTCTCTGTGTCAGCAGGGAAGCCATACATTCGCACTCCTTTCTCAGAACGACTGGAGCATCCCCATGCAGCACAGCAAACCATGGTGGAGACTATACAAGGACATCGTGGAGAAAAGGACACAGACAACAATTCATTTTATTATAAATTTATTTATAAATGCATTGCTATAAGTATGTGCATAGCAAAAGTCAAAACACACAATCAGATTTTTTAATTGA
>NW_015662351.1:0-562 GCF_001515625.1 Sinocyclocheilus rhinocerous | reverse complement strand
CTTTAAATTCTCAAACTCGTGATAGCAGGATTGATTCTGATTGGCGGTCAATGTTTTTATTGTTCATCAGCTGGAAAAAAAATCTGAAAATGATTCCAACGATATCATTTCTCTGTGCCATTATCATTATAGCTGTGGTGTGGACTCTTCTATTCTTTAATATTGAGAAAATTTTTTAGAACCGTTTCTTTGTTATCTTTATAGTTACCTTGGTGTGTGTGAACAGGCCTTAACAAGATAAGACACACCTGAGGAGACTAATCAAGGGGAACCAATGAACAAACGGACTACAAACGGACTACAAATACCACGGGAGACAGGAAGTGACATACTACAAACTGACTACAAATACCACGGGAGGAAGGAAGTGACATAAAAGTCCAGGGCAAGGCACAGAGAACATGTAACAAAAACAAGAAAGAGTTGATTTGTGGGGAGAGCAATCACGTTTATTTTCTAAAACCAAAATAAAACTGAACACCTCAATTACAAAAAAAACAACAAAAAAACTATATCCTTCAAAAAGGTCTATTCAGTATAATGGATAAATAAAATAATGTTA
>NW_015662350.1:0-506 GCF_001515625.1 Sinocyclocheilus rhinocerous | reverse complement strand
AAAATCACTACAGCAGGGCCCATTCAAGCCTTTGCATTTAGTTGAACTAAAGTTTCTAACTCTGCTCTCAAGAGGGTAGGGGACCTGCATGCATTTTCGGTCGACGATTCGTGCCTAGAGTTTGGGCCGGCTGACTCCCAGGTAATCCTGAGGCCCCGGCCCGGCTACGTGCCCAAGGTTTCCACTACACCCTTCAAAGACCAAGTGGTGAACCTGCAAGTGCTGCCCCCGGAGGAGGCAGACCCAGCCCTGGCTTTGCTCTGTCCCGTCTGAGTATTAAGGTGCTACGTAGACCGGACACAAAGCTTCAGGACCTCAGACCAGCTCTTTGTCTGTTACGGAGGCCGGCAGAAGGGGAATGCCGTCTCTAAGCAGAGGATGGCCCACTGGATTGTGGATGCCATCACCCTGGCTTATCAGGAACAGGGTGTGCCCTGCCCATTCAGGCTGCGAGCTCACTAAACTAGAAGTGTTGCATCCTCCTGGGCGTTGGCTCGTGGCGCCTC
>NW_015662349.1:0-383 GCF_001515625.1 Sinocyclocheilus rhinocerous | reverse complement strand
TCTGGACTCACAGAAGAGGACTCAGCTGTGTATTTCTGTGCAAGAGAATCACAGTATGTGGCAATGATAGAAAAACTGCTAGAGTCTAGACACACTTTTAGTTTAAAACTGCAGTTCTCATCTGTGTCAGTAGATTGCAGTGGAACACGAAGTCGTCTACTAGTAACTCCCACAGTCACAGAATACTTTCTTCTAAACTTCTCTGATTGGCCAGCTATCCAGTGCGTTGTGATTGGTTGAATACCTCAAACGTGTGACGGAAATGTTATGCTCCTTACCATACTGTGATGATGCCCTGTCCGGCCGGAGCGACGATTCAAAAACATGAAAACTAATTTTAAACAAGGCATTCGTTGCCTCCAGTGGGGACATAATTATGGATT
>NW_015662348.1:0-1494 GCF_001515625.1 Sinocyclocheilus rhinocerous | reverse complement strand
GTTATAGTGCCAAGCTCTACTGTGGTATTCTCTGAGAGAGGTCTGGCCCTGGTTTGTGCATTAACAGAGAAAGTTTTCATGTCTGTTTTTTGGGTACATCTCATCCATGAACTCTACTCTATGTGCTGTTCACTGATTAGCTCACATTGTCTCTCTTTTCTTATTCTTCCTGGAATCAGCCACATCTGATCCAAGCATTTCCTCAAGCAACTGAATTATTGATTGGAAACATTTTATATTATGTTAACTAGTGCTTTGTAAATTTGAACCTGGTGACAAATGTTTAAAAAAAAAAAAAAGTCCAGAACATTGTGTGATCTCACCAATACTGACTAAACACAGTAACCATGCCAACAATAAAACTAGGGCTGCACGATTAATCAAATGTGATTGTCATGCGCATCTTTTCAGTAAAGCCGGTTCTGTGATTAGTAGTAAATCTCCATCACCTGCTTTCAGATGGAGCAGCGTTTACTACACAGAGCCGTAGTTCACTGACAAGCTACGCAAAATCGCGTTCATAATCACAAACGATTTAATCGTGCGATTATGAAATCGAAGAAATCGTTCTGCGATTATAAAAGCTGTTTGCGTAGCTTGTCAGTGAACTACGGCTCTGTGTAGTAAATGCTGCTCCATCTGAAAGCATGTGAAAATACCACATTTAATAACATGTTTTTACTCCAAACTCACTTCATAACGTCAGTTGAGTGTTTTAAATAAATCCTTCTGTGAGATGATGTGGCTTCTTACACAGAATAAGAATAATATCGCATTTACCGAATACCGACACATGTCTAAGCATGAAAGGGCATTCTAAAAACACGGTGCTCTAGTTTGGCATATTGCCAAAGTGTCTAGTAATATTTCTATTCAAAAGCATAATTCCTCGATTTATAAAGAATAAAATCGTGGCAAAATGTTAAATTAGAATTAATCAATAAAATCAGAAAATTCGCCCAGCCCTATGTCCACCTTAATATTATTGTGGTCATATGAAACAGTGAAACATTTTATTTTGATGAATATAAAGAAAGGAACTGAATTAATCTGAAACTGATGTCTATTGTAACATGATGTCTTTACTGTAAATTATAAAAAAGGTCATTTCTTTCAAAAAAGGATGGTAGTGTATATCAAATCTTGAGTGAAACATCTTACCTCACTAATGAAGCCAAGCTGGACCAGTTCCACGGCCAACTCCTGTACATTCTCATCTAAAACACACAGAACACCATTCTTAAGTTTCACCAATACTCCGTTGGTGCAACAAGTCAAAATGCTGCTGGTGGAAAAGTGCCGTATGTGAACACAGTCACAATTCTAATCTGAACCTGATGCACTTCAGTGTGTCTGCTCAACTCATGCTTTTGTATCAGAAAATGGAAAATAAGAACAAAAACAAGAACATTAGAACAGAAACAAATTATGCAGGTACACAAATTTGATTGAAGGCACATGGTCATTGTAAATTGCTTGATTAACAGATTCTTG
>NW_015662347.1:0-4936 GCF_001515625.1 Sinocyclocheilus rhinocerous | reverse complement strand
ATATACCTTTTATATAAATAAACTATAAACTGTATATTTTAATTTGCTACTCAATTCTAGTTGCCCTGTCTCTTTATGCTCTCCTCCTGTTTGCTAAGTGTGTCTGTGGAAGCTGAACAGCAGCGCGCTCACAGCAGGACAGATGGAGGCGCCGGTGCGCTCACTTGCTCTTAAAATACTCGGGAATTTTTTATTCCCTTTTCTATTCTAACACAACAATGCCTCTGTGTATAAGGCAAGGTAAAAAAATTTTTTAAAAAGATTGATTCAGTCTGTTTGGAAGAACTTGACTGGTCTGCAGAAAGCAAAGTCCTAATCCCAGCTGAACACCTCTGGTGTGACTTTAAATGCAGACCTTGAGCCAAAAACTCACCAAACACCAATGACTTATAGGTAAGTAATAATATTTTGTAACTGATATGGAACTTAGGTAGCCAGTGCAGAGACTGTAAAATTGGGGTAATATCATGATCAGCTTATGGCCATCAAGGAATGTTCGGAGACATCCTTTTATTGTATTCCCTTAAAAAATTAAGTTCAGTATTTGGGAATAGTGATTACTAAAGATCAGCACAAAAGATGTTCCCTGAATTTCAATCTCATTATTCAAAAAACTAAAAAGAAATTAAACCAATGGCTTATAAGTGATCTTTCTTTAAGGGGCAGAGTTTTAATTACAAAGTCAGAGGGTATTTCTAGACTGACTTATGCAGCAATGGTTTTGCATCTTAATAAAACATTATGTAGAGAGATTGATAAAATACTGTTTGACTTTCTATGGAAAAACAAAATACATTACATAAAGAAAAAAGTTATCATGAATTCATATGAAAATGGTGGCCTAAATGTTTTGGATTTTGAAACCTTAAATAATACATTTAAAGTTTACTGGTTTAAACAGATTATCAGAAATCCTTACTCTATTTGGAATTTTATCCCCTCCCATATTTTTTCAAACCTTGGTAATATACACTTTCTTCTCAGTTGTAATTATAGTATTGATAAAATACCTGTGAAACTATATGAATTTCATCGCCAGGCCTTTTTCTCATGGTCCTTGATTTTCAAACATAACTTTTCACCACATAAGTATTATATATGGAACAATAAGGACATCCTATATAAATGCAAATTGATTTTTCTGATATCACATTGGTGGATCAGTTATTTAATGTAAATGGTTTTCTCTTTACCTATAATGAGTTTTTGGCACATTATAATATTCCAGTAACACCAGGGGACTATACAATAGTTTTTGGTGCAATATATCCTATGCTGTTTAGACATCATAAAATAATTAACAATCAACAATGGTCCCAACCTAATATAATTAATTCCTATGTAGGTGAAATTTGTTTTTACTCTAACTAAAAAAACAGATCTATAAGAGCGTTATTTCAAAGAAACATTGTGTCTTTGCCTTATGTTTACTCATATTGGCAGGCAATATTGCTTGGAAAAAGGTCTGGCTTATACCTAATCAATATTTAATTACAAACAAAGTTAAGAGGTGTCATTTAAAATTATACATAAGTTTTACCCAGTAAAGCAATACTGTAAAGAGTCAGTGGTTGTCTTGTAGGAAAACATCAGTACCTTCAATTTGATGCGAGCGACTATTGGCAGCCAGTGCAAACTGGTGAAGAGAGGTGTGACATGGACTTTCTTCAGCTCGTTGAAGACCACTCTCGCTGCTGCATTCTGGATCAATTGCAGAGGCTTGATAGTATATGCCGGAAGGCCCACCAAGAGAGCATTACAATAGTCCAGTCTGGAGAGAACAACAGCTTGGACAAGGAGTTGTATGGCCTGCTCTGATAGGAAGGGTCTAATCTTACGAATGTTGTATAAGGCAAATCTGCAGGACCGGGCCGTTGTAGCAATATGGTCTGTGAAGCTTAACTGATCATCGATCACAACTCCTAGGTTTCTGGCTGTCCTGGAAGGAGTTATGGTTGACGAACCCAGCTGTATAGAGAAGTTGTGATGAAGTGCTGGGTTGGTTTACTGTTGGATCATCTGGTTGGAATGAGAAGTAGAGTTGAGTGTCATCAAATGTAAGAGTTTATGAAGGAGGTGGGGAGGAGGACAAAGAAGAGAAGGTTTTGAAAAGTGTGCGAGAACAATTGTTAATTTTGTTGTGGTAATATGTCATTTTAGCAGTGGAGACATTTGCAGAGAAGAAAGAGAGGAGTGACTGATGGTCAGCAGAGTTTTTTATTTGCGCCACTTCCTCTCTGCAGCAGAGTGGTGCGTGCTGGTCTGGATGAAATGGGGAAAAAGTTTAAGCAAGATGTTAGAGTTGAGCAAAGAGTGTCAGTAGCTGTGGTAGTGTCCAGTGCTGAAACCTGAGAGGGTGGAGGAAGTGAGGATGAAACCACAGAGGATAGGTGATAAGGAGAGAGTGAGTGTAGGTTACGCCGAAAGGTGACCTGCGGAGGAGTGTGTGTTGTGTCAGGAGTCTGTTTGAGGTTAAAATGGATGAGGAAGTGGTCGGAGGTGTGCAACAGAGTAACTAAAGTGTTGTCAGTGGAGCAATAGCGTGTGAATATAAGATTAAATCATGCTAGCAACATGCTAAAAATGCAATATACCTGCAAACAAAGGGCTGAAACATGCAGCTAGCAAACATGCTATACCATGAAATTCTCTCAAAATACAAAAAGAAAAAAGACAAAATATTATCAAATATAAATATATTACATTGATTTTACAGAAAATAAAATAAAGTTACATTTTAGGTGTTCAAACTTCAAGCTTTTAAAAGTGATTCAAATTTAAATCTGCTTCAAACTTCAAGCTTTAAACTGCTTTCTCAAGAAACATAAAGTTTGTCTTTTAATATCTTTTTAATCTAGTTCTTCTTTTGTTAGAAATGAACTGGTTCTGCTTCAGAAACAGAGGAGAAAAAGTGAAATGTGTGAATTTAGATGAGATGAAAATATTAGAATTTTTAACAAATTATTTTCAATGGAAAAATTGATCGTTATTATTGCATAAATATAAATTATTATCATGAAATTCTCTCGAAATACAAAAGAAAAAAGACAAAATATTATCAAATATAAATATATTACATTGATTTTACAGAAAATAAAATAAAGTTACATTTTAGGTGTTCAAACTTCAAGCTTTTAAAAGTGATTCAAATTTAAAACTGCTTCAAACTTCAAGCTTTTTAAACTGCTTTCTCAAGAAACATAAAGTTTGTCTTTTAATATCTTTTTAATCTAGTTCTTCTTTTGTTAGAAATGAACTGGTTCTGCTTCAGAAACAGAGGAGAAAAAGAGAAATGTGTGAATTTAGACGAGATGAAAATATTAGAATTTTTTTACAATTATTTTCAATGGAAAAATTGATAATTGTTATTGCATAAATATTCATTAGTACCATGAAATTCTCTCAAAATACAAAAAGAAAAAAGACAAAATATTATCAAATATAAATATATTACATTGATTTTACAGAAAATAAAATAAAGTTACATTTCCGGTGTTCAAACTTCAAGCTTTTAAAAGTGATTCAAATTTAAATCTGCTTCAAACTTCAAGTTTAAACTGCTTTCTCAAGCAACATAAAGTTTGTCTTTTAATATCTTTTTAATCTAGTTCTTCTTTTGTTAGAAATGAACTGGTTCTGCTTCAGAAACAGAGGAGAAAAAGTGAAATGTGTGAATTTAGACGAGATGAAAATATTAGATTTTTTTTAAAATTATTTTCAATGGAAAAATTTATCGTTATTATTGCATAAATATTAATTAGTACCATGAAATTCTCTCAAAATACAAAAAGAAAAAAGAAAAAATATTATCAAATATAAATATATTACACTGATTTTACTGAAAATAAAATAAAGTTACATTTTAGGTGTTCAAACTTCAAGCTTTTAAAAGCGATTCAAATTTAAAACTGCTTCAAACTTCAAGCTTTAAACTGCTTTCTCAAGAAACATAAAGTTTGTCTTTTAATATCTTTTTAATCTAGTTCTTCTTTTGTTAGAAATGAACTGGTTCTGCTTCAGAAACAGAGGAGAAAAAGTGAAATGTGTGAATTTAGATGAGATGAAAATATTAGAATTTTTTTTAAATGATTTTCAATGGAAAAATTGATCGTTATTATTGCATAAATATTCATTAGTACCATGAAATTCTCTCAAAATACAAAAAGAAAAAAGACAAAATATTATCAAATATAAATATATTACATTGATTTTACAGAAAATAAAATAAAGTTACATTTCCGGTGTTCAAACTTCAAGCTTTTAAAAGTGATTCAAATTTAAATCTGCTTCAAACTTCAAGCTTTAAACTGCTTTCTCAAGCAACATAAAGTTTGTCTTTTAATATCTTTTTAATCTAGTTCTTCTTTTGTTAGAAATGAACTGGTTCTGCTTCAGAAACAGAGGAGAAAAAGTGAAATGTGTGAATTTAGATGAGATGAAAATATTAGATTTTTTTTTAAATTATTTTCAATGGAAAAATTTATCGTTATTATTGCATAAATATTCATTAGTACCATGAAATTCTCTCAAAATACAAAAAGAAAAAAGACAAAATATTATCAAACAGAAATATATTACATTGATTTTACAGAAAATAAAATAAAGTTACATTTTACGTGTTCAAACTTCAATTTTACAGAAAATAAAATAAAGTTACATTTCCGGTGTTCAAACTTCAAGCTTTTAAAAGTGATTCAAATTTAAATCTGCTTCAAACTTCAAGCTTTAAACTGCTTTCTCAAGAAACATAAAGTTTGTCTTTTAATATCTTTTTAATCTAGTTCTTCTTTTGTTAGAAATGAACTGGTTCTGCTTCAGAAACAGAGGAGAAAAAGTGAAATGTGTGAATTTAGATGAGATGAAAATATTAGGAAAAAAAATTGGATTGACAATGGAAAAAAATTGATCGTTATTATTGCATAAATATTCATTAGTA
>NW_015662346.1:700-867 GCF_001515625.1 Sinocyclocheilus rhinocerous | reverse complement strand
AGAGCCCTCGGCTCCACCCTGGCCCCCCGGATCCTCAGCATCCCCATGGCTCGTTGGCTCTCCGACTCCACCTCGGGCTCCTCCTCCACCTGCTCCGCCGCCGTTGGTCAGCCCCCTGGAGTCGGTGGACATTCCTCCTCCATGGCTCCTCCCTCCGTCGGCTCCAC
>NW_015662346.1:0-233 GCF_001515625.1 Sinocyclocheilus rhinocerous | reverse complement strand
GTACGTACCCCTTGTGTTTGGATTATTAAAAGACTGTGGTTAGAAGCTATCTCCGTGTCTCCTCGTTCCGTGCGCCAAGTGAAGTGTGACAAGAAGCAAGTGTTAGTTTTTTTTTTTAAGAAAACAAGCAGTTAGTAAATAAATAGAGTGCAAGTCTAAAGGGGGCACTTTTAAAAAATTTTTTTTTATAAAGAATATAATTAGAATAGAGAGCGCTAGAGTTAGAGGGTCAA
>NW_015662345.1:0-544 GCF_001515625.1 Sinocyclocheilus rhinocerous | reverse complement strand
ACCATTATAGAATTATAGAAAACCATTGTACAATTCCACAGCTGCACAAAAACATTCTAGTGTGAATTGTTGTGTAAAAATATTTTGTAAACAATGCAACAGTTAACGCTATAATGATTTACAAACAATTTAACAATTAGTAAATATATCAAGTAAATTTTAGTGACAATTCTACAAGTTGCACAAAAACAATCTAATGTCAAGTCAAGTCAAGTCACCTTTATTTATATAGCGCTTTTAACAATACAGATTGTTCAACTGTTGCATAAAACGATTCTTTCGAAAATTGTCACATAAATCTATTAATAATTTACACAGAAATTCATCAGTAAAACTTAATTTTAGTGACAATTCTACAGTTGCGCAAAAACATTCTAATGTCAACTGTTGCGTAAAACTATTCTTTCGAAAATTGTCACATAAATCTATTAATACTTTACACAGAAATTCATTAGTAAAACTTAATTTTAGTGACAATTTTACAGTTGCGCAAAAACAATCTAATGTCAACTGTTGCATAAAACTATTCTTTCGAAAATTGTCA
>NW_015662344.1:0-477 GCF_001515625.1 Sinocyclocheilus rhinocerous | reverse complement strand
TTGACTGCATAGAACCAATCTGTATGTGTAAAAAAACAAACTGTTTAATGTCTAAATGACTTGTTGTGCATGTGGGGCAAAAAGTTCCCAAATAAACCGATATGTACAGCTCCGTCTTTCTTTTCTCTGCGCTTACAATTTTGGCACGATTCTCTCACTCACTGAGTCGAGCAAGCGTGAGGGGGAGGGCGGGTCCACCTTCTTCTTGTAGCCAATCAAATGAGCCTCTCGCTGACTCTCCATTTACTCTTATCTGATTGGTTCAATAAACACATCATACCCAAGACATTCATCTTCATTTAGTTCAGGATTGTTCTTGCTGTCGGAATGGTACTTTTAACATACACATACAGTAAAAAAATAACAACGTAATTAAAACATGATATTTTATAAGTTGTGTACCATTAGGCTTGTGTTCATACTGAATTTCGTGCTGTGTAGTTTCCTTCTCTTCCTCAACAGGCTATATGATATATT
>NW_015662343.1:2212-11768 GCF_001515625.1 Sinocyclocheilus rhinocerous | reverse complement strand
GCTCTCTTTAGGGTGCGAGTGTGCTCATTATACCACGGTGTCAGAATGTTTTCCTTAATCTTCCTTAAGCGTAAAGGAGGAACTGTATTTAAAATGCTAGAAAAGAGAGAGTCCATAGTTTCTGTTACATCATCAAGTTGTTCTGAGGTATTGGAAATGCTAGGGAATTGGGATAAATCAGGAAGATTACTTACAAAGCAGTCTTTTGTGGTAGAAGTGATGGTTCTACCATACTTCATAACAAGGAGTATAATTTACAGTTTTGGCTATATGAAGTTTGCACAAGACTAAATAATGATCTGAGATATCATCGCTTGGCTGCATAATTTCAACACCATCAACATCAATTCCATGTGACAGTATTAAATCTAGAGTATGACTTCGACAATGAGTAGGTCCTGAGACGTGTTGTCTAACCCCAATAGAGTTCAGAATGTCTATGAATGCTGATCCAACACCAGATACAGCGTTTCCTTGGTTATCGCAGTAAACAAAGCAGAGCTGCGCTGAAACACTGCTTTAATGTGAATTATACGAGATGAAAAGAAAATACCATCTAAACATTTCTGAAGACAGTCAGTTCCCCTCAGAAACACATTCATATAAACCCCCAAATCAATATTTAGGATTTTCTTCCAATAGTTCGTGCATCATGAACAGTGAGTGATCTGCCTGCTACAGTATTTTTCTCTGCGTCCATCTACAGCGTCTCTGGCCTCTGTTAACGGGCGTAAACATCTGTTAACACACGTTAACAGAGGCCAGAGACGCTGTAGATGGACACAGAGAAAAATACTGTAGCAGGCAGATCACTCACTGTTCACTTCTTCATATTTTCACATAAATGACATTTGAAAAATGATATGCATTGCAACGCAGTTCACAGTCACCCAGTCGCCCTGCTGCAGAGGCATTGTAACCGGAACCGAACAATGTAAAGGACTCCCTGAGCTAGTCGCATCCAAAGCCATAAAGATATCTGTACTTTTACTTGAGTATGGCTTTCAGGTACTTTATACACCACTGATAGCAGGTCAGTTTTGGGATTTTATGTCATCAATGATCCATTTGACTTTTTGTTTTGTTTGCCATTTTTCATGTCAACTTCTAGCTCACTGAATGGTTTGAGTTTGTGGAGTATCAGTGGAAGATGGCGTAAAATCTGCAAGTTACCTTATGATATAGCCTACAGTGAAAAAATACCGTGAAACACACTTCATATTTTTAACCTATACTGTAAAATACATATGTTTTTGGAAGTAAAAATATGGATTACCATACAATTTATGGTCAAAATCTATATTGTATTCAACAAGATAGTACACATATTTTTGTATTTGTATTTCTCTTTGCATTTCATGTATCTGAATGTTGGCCACTATTCATGGAAAAGTCTCTTCATGATAAACTTTGATTCATCATGTGATTTTCATGTTTTACTACATGTAGTTTTATGGTGGTTATAAGTATATTTTAAGTTACAAATCATATTTTAATTGTTCAGATTTATTGGTATATTAATATAATATCAGTTGATGTATATGACATTATAAATGATTTATATACGGTTATGAAATGTGAAATTTACATTTAATCATTTAGTAGACGCTTTTATCCAAAGCAACTTACAAATTAGGGTAATGGAAGCAATCAAAACAAATAAAGAGCAACAATATATAAGTGTTGTGACAAGTCCCGGTTAGACTAACACAGTACATGTAGCAAGGTTTGTTGTTGTTGTTGTTTGTTTGTTTGTTTTTGTGTATAATAAAAGCAATAAAAATCACATAGAATTAGATAATATGGATAAGCTAATGTTAGAGGGTCAAGTTATAATTTCTAATATCAATTAAAAATAAAACAAGTAGATAGAATAGAAATAGAACAGAGAGTTCTGGTGATAGAGGGTCAAGTGTAGATGGAAGAGATATGTCTTTAGACATTTCTTGAAGATGGCTAAAGACTCAGCTGCTTGGATCGAGTCGGCAGGTCATTCCACCACCGAGGAACAGTTAAGGTTAAAGTTTGTAAAAGTGATTTTGTGCTTCTTTGGGATGGCACCACAATATGCCATTCACTTGCAGAACACAAACTTCTGGAGGGCACATAAGTTTGAAGTTGTGAATTTAGGCAGAGGGGTGCAGAGCCAGTTTTGTAGGAAAACATCAATGCCTTGAATTTTATGTGAGCAGCTATTGGTAGCCAGTGCAAATTGATGAACAGAGGTGTGACAGGTGCTCTTTTCAGTTCGTTAAAGACTACTCTTTAAATAGTTGCAGAGGTTTGATAGAACTGGCTGGAAGACCTACCAAGATAGCATTGCAATAGTCCAGCCTGGACAGAACAAGAGCTTGCACAGGGAGTTACAGTATGTAGCATGTTCCAATAGAAAGAATCTGATCTTCCTAATGTTGTTTAAGGCAAACCTGCAGTTTTAGCAATGTGGTCTGTGAAATTCAGCTGATCATCAATCACAACTCCAAGGTTCCTGGCTGTCCTGGAAGGAGTTATGGTTGATGCGCCTGGCTGGATGGAGAAATTATGATGAAGTGTTGGGTTGGCTAAAACCACAAGCTGTTCTGTCTTGGCAAGGTTGAGTTGAAGGTAATGTTTCTTCATCCAGCAAGAAATGTATATTAGACATGCTGAGATGCACGCAGCTATCGTTCATCAGATTGGAATGATAGGTAGAGTTGAGTGTCATCAGCATAGCAGTGATATGAAAAGCCATGTTTTTGAATGACAGAACCTAGTGATGCCATGTAGACAGAGAAGAGAAGTGGACCAAGAACTGAGCCCTGAGGCACCCCAGTTGCTAGATGTTGCAACTTGGACACCTTATTCCTCCAAGATACCTTGAAGGACCTATCTAACAGGTAAGACTCGAACCACTGGAGTGCGGTACCTGAGATGCCCTATTCCATTTGGGTTGACAGGAGGATCTGGTGATTAACCATGTCAAAAGCAGCGGGCACATCCAGAAAGATAAGTATTGAAGATTTGGAAGCTGTTCTTGCCAGTCTTAGGGCTTCAACAACCAAGAGCAGGCCAGTCTTGGTTGAATGTCCATTTTTGAAGCCAGACTGGTCGCTATCCAGAAGGTTGTTCTGTGAGAGTAAACTGAGACTTGGTTGAACACTACTCGTTCAAATGGTTTTGCAATGAAAGGAAGAAGGGATACCTGTCTGTAGTTTTCTAAAAGTGCTGGGTTAAGAGTGGGTTTCTTAAGTAGTGGGGTTATCCGAGCCTGTTTAAATGCTGAGGGAAAGACACCAGTGTGAAGGGATGTGTTAATGATGTGAGTGAGTACAGGTACAACAGGAAGAGAAATAGCTTGAAGGAGATGAGATGGAATAGGATCAAATGGACAAGTAGTAGGATGATTAGAAAGGAGACTTCTGCCTCTGAGGGTGGAGAGAAGGACATGAGCGAGTATATGTTTGCTGTTAAGATGTGTTTGACAGTCTGTGATGTGGAGAATTGAGCAGTGATAGTTGTATTTTTATTCATGAAAAATGTAGCAAAGTCATCAGCTGTTAAAGTTTATGAAGAAGGCAGAGGACAGAGGAGGGAAATAAATGTTTTAAATAGCATGCAAGAGTTAGACAAATTGTTAATTTTGTTGTGTTCAGAGCGTTCAGAGTTCAGAAGGATGTTTGTGGAGAACATCAGATAGCCAGGGGGCAGAAGGGATGGTACGGGCTGGCCTGGAAGAGAGGAGGCAGACTGTGTCTAAACAAGGCGTCAGAGTGGAGCAGAGAGTGTCAGTAGCACTGTTAGCATCAAGTGATTAGAACTGTTTAACGGGAGGAAGTGAAGTTGAAACCATAGCAGACAGCCGAGAGGGTGAGCGTGAGCATAGGTTATGTTAAAAGGTGACATGTGGATGAGTATGTGTTGTATCAGAAACCATGTTGAGGTTAAGAGTGAGGAGGAAGTAATCCGAGGTGAGCAGTGGAGTAATCAGCACATGAGCAGTGGAGCAGTGGCGTGTGTAAATAAGGTACAGTTGGTTACCTGATTTGTGAGTAGCCACAGTTAACACTCACTTGAGATCAAAAGAGGCACGCAGAGTGTAGAATTCTGCAGCCTGAGGTTTATCTAGGTGGACATTGAAGTCTCCAAGCATAAGGAGTATCATCCTCAGGGAAGTTTGAGAGCTAACTCCTCCAAGAAGTTACATAGCGGACCTGGGGGTTGATAAACAACTACAAAATGGATTTTAAGATGGTGGGTGATAGAAACTGAATGTGATTCAAAGGAGCTGTTGATATCCAGAGATGTTAAAGGATTAAAATTCCAATCAAGACGGGGGTGTGGGAAAAAGAGAAAGTATAAGAGAAATTATATAGGCATGCGATACAGCATGATACCAAATGCAATATTAATTTACTTTAATACCAGAGCCATAATGACCAGAATTGCACTTCAGATTGGGCCACCATTCAACCATCCAGAACTACCAAGCAGTGCCCTAGCAACAATAGCCAGACAACTGGATTGTGGCAGCAAATTTTGTAAGCACCACTCACATTTTCTTCTGAAAATGCAAAACAAGCTTGATGCTCTAGTTGGTGCAGAAATTACACACTTCAAATGGCTAGCCTTTAAAAAGGCTGTTATGGTGTCTCCATTAATAAAGGTTGGTGTGGCTGACAGAGATGTACTGTTAGTTTATGAGATGGAGGCCATGTTGTGTTCTCTACAGGAAGCAGTACTCCTTTGAGACAAGTCCATCTGTGGTGTTCTCCACACAGGTAAGCATATTCCCAAAACACATTAATGATTTAATGTATGTATTTCATGAGCTGTAATATGTCATATACAAGCCCTTAGAGGGAAAAAAATGCAATGTAGGTTTTGCTGCTCTCTTTCTCTCTGTGTTCCTCATTCACTCTCATTTATTGATCATACTAGAGTGAAGGTGAGGTCACTGGCTGCACATCTTTTTTTCTAGTCTTTTTGTCCCTTAACGTATGTTTCCTTGTCAAGTTACTTTCAAGAAACTGCTGAACTTAAACTATTTAATTTCACTCATTCCAAACATGCATGAGATTCTTTCTTCTGTGAAAGATATTCTGAAGAATAATGTAGGCTACTGGTAGATGACAAAATTTAGACTTTTTGGTGAACTACTCCTTTGAAGTATTGAAGTCTATTTCATATAGGTTAAAATCTTTGTAGTGGTCGTACATCAATACCTGCTTATCTTAAAAATATAAAAAGGGATTTGGTGGCACTGTGGCTTAGTAGGTAACATTGTCGCCATACAGCATGAAGGTCTCAGGTTTGCGTCACAGCTAGCCATAAAATAAGTAAAGGGGTCATATGATGCGATTTCAATTTTTCCTTTCTCTTTGGAGTGTTACAAGCTCTTGGTGCATAAAGAAGATCTGTAAAGTTGCAAAGACTAAAGTCTCAAAGAAAGGCGGGGCATAGAGGAGAAACAATAATGTACAGTATGTGGAAAATAATGTGTTTTTTGAACCTTAAACCACATAAACACATTTCATTATACCAAATACACAAAATAATGTTATTTTTTGCAACATCATATGACCCCTTTAAGAAATAGCATTTGTGAGTTATTTTATTCATGTTAGGAAAAAGTGGTAGTTTGGAGTCTTTTTGGCTACTAGTCATTGCAAATGCCTTTTTTTTTTTTTTGCCCAAAGCAGCTTGTAAAAAGCAGGGACAGTCCCCTGGGCTAACCTGCAGGCTTAAGTACGTTGCTTCAGGGAATCATGGTTACTCATGGATTATGGGTTTTTCATATAAGGACTAATGCAAGATAATGATGATATAATGACTGCTTAAACACATAGACTTGTTCTTTATACAAAAAATCAACTGACCTATTGTTGTTAGATATGTCATTATTATTTTAATACATTCAAAATTATGGATGGTGAAGTTAATCAATGCTTTAGGGCAGTGCTTCTCAAAGTCCGGACCCATTCAATCTGGACCCGACTCCATTTCGTATTTCAAGAGCACTAAATATATACTTTAATAAACGCATGTTAAACTTGTAAATCATTTGTTTAGTTTTTTTTTTTTTATGTCTTTTTGGAGATGGTCTGAAACTAAAGCGAAGGCGAGATATTGAAACTTTTCCTTCATGACATTTGTTGTCATGACATCCAGTGAGCGTATGTTTGACATAATCGGACGACATTTCACCGCTAAGATGACTAATTTTAAATTTTTTTATCACTTAGATTATGGCTATTTGACTTATAGCAGTGACCAGTGTTTCCCATACACTGATTTGTTTGTGGCGGCTCGTCGATATCAAAACTGACCACCACAAATAGATTTTCCAAAAGGCTTACACTTCATTGAATAAACTGAGCACTGAACGTTTCAAAATTAAAATGCAGCATGGGTGTTTTTATATATCTTTGAAAAGAACCGACCATCTTCAGAAAAGCTTCGATGTCATTTTCATTTCGCTCTTATTTGATTACAGCCGTTACCGGGGAAACCGCTATGTATCCCACTCCAACAACACCTCCTGCTGGCAGAGCATTTTTTAGTCATTTAACAGATGCTTTTATCCAAAGCGACTTACAAATGAGGACAATGGAAGCAATCAAAATCAACAAAAGAGCACTGATATACAGGTGCTTTAACAAGTCTCAGTTAGCTTAACGCAGTACACGTAGCAAGTTTTTTTTTAAATACTATAATAAATAAAAAGAAAACAGATGGAATAGAAAAAGAATAGAGCAAGCTAGTGTTAGAGGTCTTTTTTGCTTTTGTTAATTGTATATTAAATGTAAAGAAAACAAATAGAATACAAAAAGATTAGAAAGCAAGTGTTAGTTTTTTTTTAAAGAAAACAAGCAGCAAATGAATAGAGTGCACGTCTAAAAGAGACAAGTGTGTGTTTTTTTTTTTTTAAAGAATAGAATGTGCTAGAGTTAGAGGGTCAAATAAAAATGGAAGAGATGTGTTTTTAGCTGATTCTTGAAGATGGCTAAGGACTCAGCTGCTCGGATTTAGTTGGGCAGGTCATTCCACCAGCAGGGAACATTTAATTTAAAAGTCCATAGTCCCAATGAAGGAAAAACAAAACTGCTGGATCTAGAACTGGCTGCAGTATTCTTTCACAGAATGCCAGGAGAAGACAAAATTAGAGCAATGTGCAGTTTAATTAAATTCAAACAATAATCCAGAACAAAGTAAAAACGTGGCAAAAGGTAATCCAAACACAGGGTAAAAGAAAACACAACGTAATGGGTACAATACTGCAGCAACAAAAGACAGAGTGAGCATGGTATAAATAGTGATGGGATAATGAGTAAATGACCTACAGGTGATGATAATCAGAACAGAAAAGACTAGGCAAAGGACTATGGGAAATAGAGTCCATAGCATTTAACATTGAAAGGGGAGAGCACCATTAAGTGGCCAGTCCAGGGCACAACAACCAGACACTGTGACAATCAGATAACCAAGGGGCAGAAGGGGTGGTACGGGCTGGTCTGGTAGACAAGGGGCAGACAGTGTCTAAACAAGATGTAAGAGTGGAGCAGAAAGTATCAGTAGCACTGTTGGCATCAAAAGATGCTAACAGTTTAGGTGAAGGAAGCGAAGATGAAACCATAGCAGATAGCCGGGAGGGTGAGAGTGAGCGTAGGTTACGTCGAAAGATGACATGTGGAGGGGTATGTGTTGTGTATGAATTTGCATTTGCAAGTCATTTGTGAGTCATTTGCATTTGTGAGAAACACTGGTGTCTGTCAGCAAACATAAACAAAAAGCATGCTTCAGAACTGTTTTGAGAAGGTACTTAAGTTTTGAGCCATGTATTATTACTATGAATTAGGCTACTACTACTATTACCATCTTGTGCCCTGCAATAAACCTTTACTCATACTCTCTTTTATGAAATAAAGGGAAAAAAAGAAAATCGGCCAAACATATCGGCCAAAAAATCATCATATATCGCTGCCCTGATTTCTAAATATCGGCATCGGCCAGAGAAAAACCCTTATCAGTCGACCTCTATTGCTGACACTTAAATTAATTGTTTTGCCACTGTTGAAAATTGATGCCACTGATGAAAATTCTGATTTGGACCTTTGAATGTAGACTTTAAGAACCCCTGCTTTAGGGGATAGGGCTGCCAATCACTTAAGAGATTAATTGAGTATGATGAATCTCTTTAACACAGTTAAAATATTTATCTATTTGGCATTAACCCTTGTGCTGTGCTGAAACTTTTATACCAAATTTGGTGTTGCAGAAACTACTGGCCTTTTAAAATTTGCTTGTAAATTCTTGGATTCAATATTGGATTCAATTGTTGTCAACTGGTTCCCTTCCAAGGGAACTTCGAACTGCGTCCTCTAGAGGTCACTTTGGGGAATGCCTTCAGCGTGACCAGTGTCTGAAGCATCTAAACATGACAATAACATTGGCCGGCGACAGCCTGTGACGTCATCACTAGGGTTGGGTACCGAAACCCGTAACCGGTATGTACTAGAACCGAATCAGAATGCAGATTTCGGTGCCACCAATGCTTGAGCGATTGATTGAAATATTTGTTCTCTGGTTCTCCAAAATGGACGTAAGGATCACCGGCACCGCACGTGAAAAATAATTTCCCGACTGAGAAAATTCATGAACGCAAGTCGGAAAGCTCTAATAGTACAAATCCAACACATCTTTGTAGTAACGCGAGTGTCCATGTTGTTTTCACATTCCGACTTAAAAGCACAACTCAGGAAATGAGAGCATCCGAGGAGCGCGTGAATGCAGTAATTACACTTGCTCTAATGGCAGCAGGTAGATACCGTTCTATACTGTAAAAAGCATATGGTAAAAAGGCTATGTCGATTAGCAATGGATTATAAATATACTTAATTATGATGAAAATACCAAAGATGGCTTGAATAGCACAGATAAACTATACATTGTCACAGTCGAGTGTCTATTGTCTTTGTTTTATCATTCAAAACGTTTATATCTTCTGTTTACTCAGTTACAACGATAGCAATGCCTTTGTCCATATTAGGGATTTCCTGAGACCTTTTCCTTCTGTGATACTTTTTACTGTGATATATTTATATATTTTTTAAGTATCGGTTCAGGCACCATTTAGGCACCGGAACCGTTTTAAAAGTATCGATTTGGCACCCCAAAAGATACCCAACCCTAGACCACAGTATAAAAGGGCGCCGGGATAAGACGTCATCCTCTTCTTCATCTTCAAGGACTGTTTTGTTTGAAGCGTGCATTTCCGGGAAGAACGATTCTTCTTCTTTACCATGACGAGCACTAGTAAGGCATTTAAGAAGTGTGTGGATCCGTGTCCTTGTTATTTGACACCTGATGACACACACGATCTTTGCGTCTTTTGTTTAGGCGAAGAGCACGTGCGCGATGTCCTCAAGGGGGCAGTTTGCATGCACTGTGAGCTTTTTCCTATGAAAAAGCTCCGCTCTTGTTTGTCTCTCTTTTCGAGGAAAAAGGGACAGCCATCAGCTAGGGATGAGCGATACCTCTTATTTTATTTTCGATCCGATACCGATATTTTCAAGCCCAG
>NW_015662343.1:1077-1801 GCF_001515625.1 Sinocyclocheilus rhinocerous | reverse complement strand
GGTGTCTGAAGCATACATCTAAACACGACAATAACATTGGCCGGCGACAGCCTGTGACGTCATCACCCGGCGTGACCACAGTGTAAAATGGCGTCGGGAGAACACGTCATCCTCTTCTTTGTCTTCAGGACTGTTTTGTTTGAAGCGTGCTTTTCTGGTAAGAACGATTACTCTTCTTTACCATGGCGAGCACTAGTAAGGCGTTTAAGAAGTGTGTGGATCCGTGTCCTCGTTATTTGACACCTGATGACACACACGATCTTTGCGTCTTTTGTTTGGCCGAAGAGCACGCGCGCGTTGTCCTCAAGGGGGCAGTTTGCGTGCACTGTGAGCATTTTCCTATGAAAAAGCTCCACTCTCGTTTGTCTCTCTTTTCGAGGAAAGAGGGACAGCCATCAGCTTGTGGTTCAGGACCCTCCGCTGCTGAGGCACGGAGGAAAATGAGCTTGTGGGGATCACAGATGGACCTGGCTGATGAGTTGAAAAAGGGTCTTTTCCTTTCGCGCTCATCAGTCACGGACGAGAGTGAGCTACTGGACGACGATGCTATCTCTCTTACATCGTCTGATCCAGCGGCTAGTGCTCTGCTGACTCAAAGCCAGGATGAGCAGGAGATATCAGATGACGACGAAGAAGTTGAGATTGAGTCCTCCCAATCCTCCTGCCCCACGTATGATGAGCTGCTTGAGGTTATGGATCGCGCCACGGCGAGGCTTGACTTGCC
>NW_015662343.1:0-980 GCF_001515625.1 Sinocyclocheilus rhinocerous | reverse complement strand
CTAGCCATAGCCCTCCAGCTCAGGTGAGCCTTCCATGGCTTGGAAAAATCCATTCTCGTCTCGCATTCATAGATTCCAGCATACTAGTTATGCCAACATTGAGGGGATGCGTGAGAATGGTTATGAGAAGATGCCCCCTGTTGAAGAGACGCTGGCCTGCTATCTCTCTATGGGGGAGACATATACAGAGTTCTGGCATGAAACTCTAGATAGCGCAGTCCAATAGGTCTAACTCAATCTGACCTAATGACATCATTATCACATGGCACAGCTGACTGGTTCTCTCCTGTATCGGTAGCAAATGAGCTCGCTGCTCAACATTCAAATATATGATTAGTGCTTGCCGTAGCAGTTGCAGCTCGCTTCAGAACAGCGAAATCAACATCTTCTAATCCATATCGCTTTGTGTATTCTGTGGTCTGCCTAATTGAATTAAAAAATGAGCAACCATAATCAAGTTTAAACTAAGTGTCATGTTAGCAGTTTGCATTGTATGCAGGAGCGAATATTAAGCATATTAGCAGCAGAATTAAGCATCTGTGTTTACACAGATAGACAGTTACAGCCGGAGCAAAATGCAGTTTAGAGCATATGTAATTGCTCTGAGGACACGCCGATAGTAACGGACATGAAACAGGTTAAATGAAATAAGCATTCTTGTGTATGCATTTCAACGGGGGTTCACCGAACGATTCTTCTTCTTTACCATGACGAGCACTAGTAAGGCATTTAAGAAGTGTGTGGATCCGTGTCCTTGTTATTTGACACCTGATGACACACACGATCTTTGCGTCTTTTGTTTGGGCAAAGAGCACGCATGCGATGTCTCCGAGGGGGCAATCGAGTTCACACTAACATATAATGTGATTAAGCAATTAGTAGCATATTTGGCGTGCTGTCCAGAGGAAGGGCTCCGAGCTCGGGTTAAAGCCATAAACCCAGAGAACTCCCCCCCCCATCCCAAGACTGGGAGGAAATTA
>NW_015662342.1:0-1037 GCF_001515625.1 Sinocyclocheilus rhinocerous | reverse complement strand
CCCATGTGGCCTGCTTCCTCTCTATGTAACATCTGCTTCTGTTACGTTTGCTCCATTTGTTCTGGGCCAATTAATTCCTCTCTAATTCTATAAATACAACAACGAGTTCAATTAGCTCTGCCTGTAAGCCCACTGCTGTGAAACTGATTTCCACAGGTATCGAGACACTCCATCGTAATGATAGTCAACACCCTGTTGAGGGTTTATGAGTGTGTTTTTGTGTGTATTTGGAGGGAAAGAATGAGAGGTCGAAAAACTCGAAAAGAAAAAAGCGTCAATTTAAAAGCAAATGAAGTGAGACTCTTAAATTGAAATATGGCCTCTGAGGAAATTAATATGTTCAAGAGCGCTGAATGTTTATACGATTTAGCAGGGGTTTTACGGCACAGCTGTTTGTTTGAAAGAGTTTATCTTGATTTTAATCCCCTTCGTCCCAGACTGATGATTATTTTCATTTTGTCATAGACATTCATCATCATTTTGGAAGTGGGTGCAAAGCATCAATTGTCTGCTAATTATGCTGCTTCTCCTCATTTCAGAAGTGTGTGTGCAGATAACTTTTGTTATTAAATGCATTATCTCTTGTGTGCCGCTCATTTGCAAGAGCTCTGTGGAAGACATGCGTTTTCAGCAGTTTGACTTTTCAGCTCATTATAAGAAGCATTGTTATGAATTCTCAAATAGATTTAAGTGCACTTATTCACTTTAACAATGATTAGTGATCGTCACAGCAGCAGCAGCAGCAGCCAGGGGAATTGATGCCACTTGCAGGGAAAGATTTCTTTAAATAGTTAAACAGGTTTTGCCCACTAATCATTGAATCTCATGAAATCTGTCAAGTCTGGGTTGTATTTCTCATGGAATCTGTCAAGTCTGGGTTATATTTTACCATACTCATAATAAAAAAAGTAGTTTTCTTTTTCTTTTTGTATTTAATTTTCAGTTTATTTTTATTTTATTATTTTAAAGTTAAGCACATTTACTGTAATGCAAAATTTCATTCTTACTGTAAAGCAATGATATATTTAAATTTACAG
>NW_015662341.1:0-2174 GCF_001515625.1 Sinocyclocheilus rhinocerous | reverse complement strand
GTCTCAGAAGATCAAAGTGTCTGAGGTTCTGTAATTCTTACACTATCTATACACTATTTTTAGGTTTTCTTTAGGATGATAGAGTACGAATGATTTTATGAGCCTGTTTTACACTGTAACAAATATTTGTAGTATAATATGATATGATGATTTTTTTAAGGCTAACTTTAAATCTAATTGTTATATGTCATATGCAGGTACAAACGCAAAAGTCTGAGTCTCGCTCAGGCTGCACTGCAGTGTCTATTCACAGGCAAAAGTCTGAGTCTCGCTGTATCGCTCAGGCTGCACTGCAGTGTCTATTCACAGGCGCGACCCCACTACTGATCGACACGGGGGCTTTGACCTGCTCCGTCTCCGACCTGGGCCGGTTCACCCCTCCTTAGACGACCTGGTGGTCCCGAGCTCCCCCAGGAGCACCATATCGATACCGAACTTAGTGCGGACACCCGATCGACATAGTCCACTGCAGCCCAGAACCCCTGAACTCAAGCGATCCGCCAGCCTCAGCCTCCCAGCAGCTTGGATTACAGGCGCGCGCCACTGCACCCGACGAGAGCTGCGAGCATCAGCGCTGCTCCTCAATCTAGTGCTCACTGCGACCTCTAGTGCAACACAGCAGAATATTATGTTTTGGCAATGTATTTGAAGTATGAACATTTCTCTACCATTGCTTTCTGAGAAAAAAAAAAATTCTTTAAGACTTTTCTGTTTATTTATTACATAAACTGTCTGTTTGCTGCTGAGAGCCTTTCTACTCGCCGCGGGAGTTTTGCTCGTTCATTCTCGTAAGTGTGTACATTCCTCCGCAAGCACACGTGAGCTCCGCTTTATAGAAACTCGCTGATCAGATCACAGACACAGAACAACAACACCCGGACTCTGTTTTAATCATTCTCGGGGACTTTAATAAAGCAAATCTCTCCCGTGAACTGCCAAAATACAGACAGCACATCACATGTCCCACCAGAGACAGTAATATATTGGATCACTGTTACACCACAATAAAGAATGCATATCACTCTGTTCCACGAGCAGCTTTGGGGCTCTCTGATCACTGTTTAGTTCATCTTATACCGACCTACAGGCAGAAACTGAAATCAGCTAAACCTATATTAAGGACTGTAAAAAGATGGACCAATGAAGCAGAGCGGGATCTACAAGCCTGTTTCGACCTCACTGATTGGAGTGTTTTTGAAGCTGCTGCCACCGATCTGGACGAGCTCACAGAGACTGTAACATCTTATATCAGTTTCTGTGAAGACATGTGCATTCCTACCAGGACTCACCTAACTTACAACAACGACAAACCATGGTTCACTGCAAAACTCAAGACAGCTCCGTCAGGCCAAAGAAGATGCTCACAGGAAGGGGAATAATGTCTTGTATAAACAGGCTAAATACACACTGGAAAAGGAGATCAGAGTGGCAAAGAGGAATTATTCAGAAAAAATAAGAACTCAGTTCACTTCCAGCGACTCGGCATCAGTGTGGAAAAGTCTAAAAGAAATCACCAACTACAAGACACCATCCCCCAGCACTGTGGAGAATCAACACCTGGCAGACGATCTGAACGAGTTCTACTGCAGGTTTGAAAAAACACCCCACACCCGCCCTGAACACCTCTCCACACAACCATTCACACCTCCAGCAACCCCCCTCTCCCCCACACCTGCAATTCAGATCAGTGAAGACGAGGTGCGCCAGGTCTTCCGGAAGCAGAAAAGGAAAAAAGCACCAGGCCCAGACTGTGTTACACCAGTCTGTCTGAAATCCTGTGCTGACCAGCTGGCCCCCATCTTCACACAGATCTTCAACAGATCACTGGAGCTGTGCGAAGTCCCTTCATGCTTCAAACGCTCCACCATCATCCCCATCCCAAAGAAATCCAAAATTACAGGACTTAATGACTACAGGCCTGTGGCTCTAACGGTGACAAAATTTATTTTGTAGGGTGCCACAAATTTGTTAAAATTTCCAAAGGGTGCCGCGACTAAAGAAAGGTTGGGAAACACTGATTTAGAAGATGAAAACCAAACAAAGTTAAGTCTGACACAGAGAAAGGGACCGATGGCCGGCCAGCTGGGGTTAAACACTTCCAGTGTTTATTGCCATCCTATGATGAATGGAAATCAGCAATTATGGTCATCCCTCTGTCTATCAGAATGTTAACA
>NW_015662340.1:0-1538 GCF_001515625.1 Sinocyclocheilus rhinocerous | reverse complement strand
TATCAGGTGAGTGTTCAGATTCACATCTGTTTAATGCTCATTAAATCAATATTTGTGGCTCAACATTTCTCTTATACTCTTCTGTATCGGCCACAACGCACATCTGCAGAGGACTGAAACAATTAATTTTTTGAGACCTGTTCACATCAAGAAAATAGCAATAAGAACAATATCTGTATTGGTGTCCACACCAATGAATAATTATGTTCTGTTTAATATTAGTATGTGCTGTAGTTTAATTGCCTGCCACTCTAAATGCTTTGCTCTTGAGAGCAGGATGGATTCGGATTCGGGGCGGGGGGGGGGGTGTTCACCAGCTCTTCATCATTACTTTTTATTTTGTATTTTCATGTTTTTTTAGCTTTTTTATTTTGTATTTTCATGATTTAATTATTAGCTTTTCATCAGCTCACAAACCCCCTGCAAGTTCTACTTTTACACAATTGGTCTCAAAGCGATCATTGTTCTCAGTTATCTAATTTGCAGGTGTTCTCCTCCTTTTCCCTCATGGTCACCTCTCTTGTTCTCTTTGTAGGGGTGGTGGACTGGATTATTCAGTGTGTTTGCCTTATTATTTTGATCTAAAGACCATGTTTAAAGGCCATGTGGCATAAAAGAGCTCTTGGTATCAGCGCGGATGCAAGCTCAGCAGAAATGAGACATACAGTGTTAAATCACAGACTCCTAAAATCACTGCTTCATTCAGGCTATTCTACAAACATATCTTACATGTCTGATAAAAATGTACCATATTATCAGTAATGTTGATGCTTTTTTAGGGAGCTGAATACCTTTAAATTGACATATACAGTTCAGTTATTAATAAGAGTGATTTCAACTCAATTTTATGACTTAAAAGTCTCAGGACTCAAATCCACTTTTTCAGTAAACTCGTGCTGAGTGAACAGAAACACTGGACAACAGGTCTGTAATGTCATACAGTGTTATAGACATCTCCAACTTATATTTACTTTAGTCACTGTCACTATGATTACAGCTGATATTCATGATTAAAAGCTCTCGAGCGAGAGAGTTCAGCAAAAACACTCAGATCAGAAAACTAATGACAGAACAAAACAAATGTTATAAAATATGAGTTAAAATAATGAATATAATAATTTTTATATAAAAAAAAACTGTTTGACTCACTATAGGGAAGTCGTGGCCTAATGGTTAGAGAGTCGGACTCGTAACCCAATGGTTGCGGTTTCGAGTCTCGTACCGGCAGGGATTGTAGGTGGGGGGAGTGAATGTACAATACCACGGCTGAGGTGCCCTTGAGCAAGGCACCGAACCCACAACTGCTCCCCGGGTGCCGCAGCAAAAATGGCTGCCCACTGATCCGGGTGTGTGTTCACAGTGTGTGTGTGTTCACTGCTGTGTGTGTGTGCACTTTGGATGGGTTAAAATGCAGAGCACTAATTCCAAGTATGGGTCACCATACTTGGCCACATGTCACGTCACTTTATATTTTTGTCTTTCTTCACAGATTCACCCAGATCTACACTGATTGTGACTCCAGACAGTCCTGTATTCAC
>NW_015662339.1:0-1003 GCF_001515625.1 Sinocyclocheilus rhinocerous | reverse complement strand
CTTTACCAACCACGGGCGCCCTAAGATGATGTCCGCCGTAGACCCCTCCAGAACCAGAAGATGAATGTCTTCCGTGTGAAGTCGACCCAGCCGAAGAGTGATGGGGCCCACAATCGTACCTGCATGTCGGCGACATAGTGGTTTCGGGTCCCACACGATAGCGGACATGGGTACGGCAGCGTGGTGTTCCAGTTATTGACTGAACTTGGTAAACGGTTTCCGTGGCGGTAGCTTGTAACTTGAGCTGGCGGCAGAGGTTTCTGGAGATGAAGTTTCCTGCTGACCCGGAGTCGATAAGGGCCGATACTGAAATAGAAACATCAGAGGCAGTAAGCATTACACAGGTAGTGAGTGGTTCCATCTTAACGATATCAGGCTGAATCACACTCACCACAGGACGTGGAGGGCGAAGGGGGCATGACAGGATCAGATGCCCCTGAGCTCCACAGTACAAACAGAGACCCGGGTCAGCCTTCTCTGCCGCTCAGCGGAAGATAGTTGTTGCTTCTCCACGATCCTGGGTTCTGGTGCTGGTTCTGGAGGGTAACCGGGCTCTGGCCGGCGGAGGGAGGAGGTTATGGCGGGGACTGGTGTTGCTGCGAAACAGGACTGCATGCGGTTTGGACTGGTGTTGCTGCTAAACAAGACTGCATGCGGTTTGAACAACGGACGGACCAATTGAATGAATTTTTCCAATCCAAATGAATCATCATATGCAGCGAGCTGTAACCGTAGCTGGGGCTCCAGCCCCTCTCTGTAAGTAGTCAGCAGCGATCTCTCATTCCATCCACTTGCTGCTGCGAGAGTTCTGAACTTCAGCGAGTATTCGGCAATTGACATGGTACCCTGTTGCAAATGGTAGAGTTGCTCTCCCACGGCGGTATCTCCGTCTGTCCTTCCAAACACCTCGCGAAAATGTACCATGAAGTTCAGCAGATTGTGAATAACGGGGCTGGCTTGAGTCCAGATTGTTTCCGCCCACCGCAATGCAGGTCCTGTTAGC
>NW_015662338.1:612-1321 GCF_001515625.1 Sinocyclocheilus rhinocerous | reverse complement strand
TTCATTTGCACTTTGGAATAATAAAATAAAAACTACTACGCGCCAATCAGTGTGCAGGTCAGATGCACACTCTCGGTGCGCGAGCGGTCCTACTCGAGAAAACTGCGTCATTGCGTCGGACCGTTGGAATCGTCGTCTTGAAGAGAGAGAAAGCAGCAAATATTTTTCCGAGGTGAGTGTCATAGCTCCAACTGTCACATAAATATGCTATTAAAGTTGAGTTTCTTGTTAGGGGGAAATTTCCATTGGTATTTTCAAACGTTGTACCGTGTTTTGAGTAATGTTAGCCGACTGTGTAGCCTGACCAACTGTGTTGGCTAGTTTAGTTAACGCTAACTTAGGGGGGGTTAAGTTAACGTTAAGGAGATACGGTTAGTGATATTTGTTGTTTAAGAAACACTGAAGTGTAAGTAAAGGTAACGGTGGTCGTTTGTTTCGTGACTATCTCTAAGTATAACGTTATAGTTTATAACGCTCTCTTTAACTTATTTTTTAATCGCTGATAGTGGTGACAGCCAACAGACAGTGATGGTCTAACGAGATGTCCCCTAGTGGCGGGCTTTATAGCTGCACCGTTACCATGGATTCTGTGTCTAGTAATAAATATAAAAGAACAACTTAAAAAAATAACACATATGTACACCTTAAAACTATCAAATAAAGGTACAATTCTAAAATTAAATTTAGACATAGTAATGTTAACCATTTA
>NW_015662338.1:0-385 GCF_001515625.1 Sinocyclocheilus rhinocerous | reverse complement strand
AATATTTGTATGTAAGTGTTAATGAATTGGATTGAAGATCATTTTCAATTACCTATTTTTCTCTTTCTTCAGGTTATGACAGACTTCACATGTTGGACTTCTGTCCAAGTTTGCCAATGGTTGAGAGATATTGACTTGGGGGAATTCTGTGCAACTTTTGTGGGTGAGCTTCAAGTATTCTGTGATTGATGCACCAGTGTCCTAATTGCCATGTAAGAACAGTCTCTTACAACAAATACCTCAAACACCTGCAGTATTTCCATGAGAATGAGCCACATTTCTTTGTTGTATGTGGACATAATGGCTGCCAAAAAAGGTACCAAAGAGTGAGTTCTTTACATGTCCATGTTTTTCGGAATCATAAAGTCTTGAGAAACGCAGAGGA
>NW_015662337.1:0-804 GCF_001515625.1 Sinocyclocheilus rhinocerous | reverse complement strand
ACATGTGCGAAGTAAATTAATATTTATGAGATATACTAATATTTCACGGAAAGGTTGCAGAATTTATGCCTACACAAAAGAAAGCTCTGTCTAGGGTCTGCCTCGATACGGTTTGTGGCAAACCATTCGTTAATCTGGCTGTTTGATGAAGAGAAATAGATCAAATGTAGTAGAAATAAGAATCAATAGAAGTGCAGGACTCTTGTTATGTTTTTTAGGACTATTAAATGTTTGGTTGACCAATCAGCGGAGAGGGGCGTTTCATTCCCGCCCACATGTAGAGATCGAATATTCAAGATGCTTATTCGTTTTCTATCCCTGAACGTAAAAACGAAAAATGAAGCCAAATTCTTGACTTTTCGTTTTGTTTGAACAAATGAAAAACGAAAAATGTGCCGTTTTTTCATTTTTCAGATTTCAATATTAAATTAAAAAACGAATGATCGGAAGATACCCTGATTCAACTCTGTTTGTTTGTCCGAGTTCGCAACAGTAACTAAGGGGAACGGGGCTTACCGATAGGCCAATTGGAAGCTGTTAGCCCCGTCTGGCCCCGCGTAACTCTTGTGTGCGCAGTCGACATGCGGCTAATAATTTTTCAAATCAAAACAAACATAAACGAGTTAAGGCGGGGCCCATGTGCTGCAGCCCAGTCAAGCCCAATGGTAAGTCTGTAAGGCCATGACGAGTTTTACAGGTTGTTATCTTGAAATCACAGTAATTACGATATGGCGTGAACACACCTAAACACACCTGAACAAGCTAATTAGGATCTTCAAGATTAGGCTACTTG
Source organism: Sinocyclocheilus rhinocerous (assembly GCF_001515625.1). Taxonomy (NCBI): domain Eukaryota; kingdom Metazoa; phylum Chordata; class Actinopteri; order Cypriniformes; family Cyprinidae; genus Sinocyclocheilus; species Sinocyclocheilus rhinocerous. The sequence goes on along the minus strand of NW_015662337.1, from coordinate 11 downwards.
CCTACAGGCAG
>NW_015662336.1:0-793 GCF_001515625.1 Sinocyclocheilus rhinocerous | reverse complement strand
AAATTGCCAATGGTTCCCCCCATTATCAATTAGAGGCTAACCTGATCAACTCTCTGGTCTCCCCATCGACTTTAAACGCATTCCAATGTCCTAAGAGACAGTCATCCACACAATCACAAACCAGCAGCACTGCAAACAGGAAGCAGGAATAACACTGTCCCACAGCGACACCCGCAGGTCAGGAATGCAACCGACACCTATATAAGATAACACACACACATAAAGACATTTTCTTTATTTAGACTATAATTAATCAGTTATAATTGTATCTGGTATATGCATGTGTTGTTTGTATGTTTCCCTATTATATTAGCCTAGTTACAACTCTTTATTTGTATTAGTTAGACTCTCAATGCTTATATTCAGGTATATGAGTGTATCTCTGCTTTAAGATCTTCTAGATGTTTCGTTCTTGGTATCAAAATGAGCTGCTCTTTATTCCTCAAACAATTATGTACACTATGTGATCATGAAATGCATCATACTATTTGTACCATATTTTGGGTAAAACTGCACCAATCCTCCAGACCAGCAATAAACATGCAAATGGGCCATAAACAGAGACAAAGAAAGCTTCTCGCGCTCAAAATTCATGCCTCTGATTGGCCATCCCACCCAAAAGGTGGGTGTGGATAGGAACTTTCAAAAGTCATTAGGTCAGACTAATCTTGGCTCAAAACCTTTCTTCTTGAGACGGACACTATCCAAGACTTCTCAAAACTCTCCTCTTGAGTTTGATTTTCCGGCTGTTTTTATCTTCAAGTAACTTTGTCGATCCGCTGTGGACTTTCCT
>NW_015662335.1:0-631 GCF_001515625.1 Sinocyclocheilus rhinocerous | reverse complement strand
GGTGTTGTCCGGCTTTGGAACCATCACTATTGGGCTGGCCCAGGGCTACGGGAGGGCTCAATGATTCCCAGTTGGAGCATCTTCTTTACCTCCTTCTCTATAGCCGGCCGGCAAGCTTCTGGTATCCGGTAGGACTGCTGCCGGACTGCAACTCCTGGTGGTGTGCGGACCTCATGCTCGATGACCGTGGTTCTACCCGGGGTCTCACTGAACACATCCTTAAACTGACTGACCAGGGCCTCGAGTTCCGTCTTCTGGGCCGCCGACAGCTGCGGATCTACGTCCACTACTGGAGGGACGGTATGGGCAAGCGCGGCAAGTTGAGGGACGGTGTGGGCAAGCGAGGCGAGTTGCTCGGGCCGGGGAACCCACTTCTTGATCAAGTTAACGTGGTAGATTTGCTCCGTTCGTCAGCGGCCGGGTTGCCGCACACGGTACGTAACCGGTCCCATTCGTTCCACTACTGTGTAGGGCCCCTGCCAGGTCGCTAGGAACTTACACGCAGCTGTCGGGACCAGAACCACCACACGATCGCCCGGCTGGAACTCCCGGGCTTGTGCGGGCCGATCATACAGACGTTGCTGGACGCGCTGGGCTGTCACGAGGTGTTCTTTAACCAGGGGCATGACTC
>NW_015662334.1:220791-225294 GCF_001515625.1 Sinocyclocheilus rhinocerous | reverse complement strand
TAGAACTTTTATTTTTATAGCTTTTTGAATGTGGAGATGCAGCAAGCGTATATTCTTGCTCTTATTTTGTAATATGAGTATTGGAGGGCTTTTATTTTGGTATTCAACATCAGACATTTATGGACTGTGTGTTGGGAAAAAATCGCGTTCGCTGGAAGAGGAGCACTGCATTCAGATCAGTTCTCTGACGGTTTTACCGTAATATGCAGTTTATGCGCGACCCTCGAAATAACGTCGCGGCTAGATTGACCGTGATTTTCGACTTGGCGGCTGGCTTGACCGCAGTCGTTATGTCGAGATCACGAGAAAATTAAGTCATTATAACGAGAAAACAACTCCCGTTATGTCGAGATCACGAGAAAATTAAGTCGTTATAACGAGAAAACAACTACCGTTATGTCGAGATCACGAGAAAATTAAGTCGTTATAAGGAGAAAATAAGAAGGAAAAAAAATATATTGCATGGCCGCTTAGAACTTCCGTAATCAACAGTGATTGATCAGCCTTTATTTTTGTATTGTAGACGTTATTACTAGGCGAAGCAAAATTTGCTGAAATATCCACGACATAGGCTACAGTAAGAGCACATGGTTTATCTGTCCATCAGATGCGTGTCAAAGTTGAGTTCGTTACTATAACAACAGTAGATCAAACAATCATTGTAAAAAAAAAATAAAAATAAAAAAACTTTGTCAAGATCACGAGAAAATTAAGTCGTTATAACTAAGAGTTGGTTAGGCTTGCTTCAGACTGGCTAGGGTCTGATTTATGACATCCTGTGTCTTGGGCCTCTTGTGGAATGTGGCTCCTCCGGTTTCAACCATGTTTTGACCAAATCTTAGATTGTCTGATTCGGTCTGATATCCTACAGTATATATATATATACGGTTCTCTCAAAGTGGTTTAAAAAATTTTTTTTAGGTATGCAATCTGAATATCTGAAAAAAAAAATTACAGCAAAAATTACGCTTTAAAATATGTACCAAACTTTGACATATAATAGTTGGATAATGTCTAAATAAATATAAATATGGATAATTCTAAGCATACAATCAAAATCTTACTCAGAATGTAGCTTCATAAAACATTTTGGCCATCTGCTGGACATTATTGTCATAACAATTTTGACCTGACATGAACTTTGTGTTTTATTTTTTTTCACCAGATGGCAGCAATCTGGAACAAACACAAGATACATTTTCATATTTTCTTTGTTTCAACGTGCAGAAGTGTAGATTTTTTTAGTAAAAAGTTTGCATAATTGCTTATAAAAATGATGGTGAAATAGAGGCATTTACACACACACACAAAAAAAAAAACATCTAAAAGGCCATGAAATTCCAAAGGAAGAGTATACTTTTATTGTTACTACTTTGTTGCTACATGTTGTGTCCCTTTTTTGAAACTGAAGTTACTCGCAGAGAAACATTGTTTTTTTTTATTTACGCGAGATGGGCTTCGGCGAGGATAAATATGATGGTGTTTACAGGCGATCATTTTATCAGACCTAATAACAACGTCAAAAGTCTGTATACTGCAGATATGTTTTGTGTCAAGGTAAAAGTCTGTTTATGTACCTGCGTAATAGTTTAACTTTTATATATTTATTTATAACTTTTAACCAAAAAATCTTCTGTACTGCAGCTTTAGGTCAAGTAATGGGCTGTAAATGTCATTACATATTAACTTTAAAGGTAAAAGTGATTTTTTTTTGTTATTCTGGTTAATATGACAGTGGACTTGTATTTTCTACTTATATTATATTAATTATAATTATTATATTACTCTATTAGAGTATTTGTCACCCACCACAACCAACAAAGTGTAGATCAGTAGGGGGTTCTCAAATAAAAGTGGGTAGTATACAGCTAGTCATGTGATCTCAACATGATAGAAGACCTGATGTGGAGAAAAACAGCTTATCTAAGCTATTGATATGTTTTCATCTGATGCAAGTGTACTGTAAATTATTTAACAAAAAAAAGTTTTTCAAAAGCACTATTAATTTCTTTGGATGTAAAACTTTTTTGAAGTGGACAAAATAGGTAGTTTGCCTTTTTTACCTCAAAAATAAATGAATAAATAAATAATAAAAAAAAAATCAAATGAGATGAAATACATTTAATTTTCAATGTATTTAATTCATTGGATTATTATATACCCCACCCTCTCCTCGTTTCTTCAAGTATACCTAATGCGTGGTGTGAGGCTTGCGGGGGACAGTGGGCACATGGCTGTGCTGTCAGTCTGCCGCTGGACTGGAGGTATGTGCATAGACAGGCTCTACATCATCTTAAGTGGCTCTTTAGGTGTAGACAGAGATTAATGAGTGCCGACCACTCCAGCTGGGTGCACAGAAGAGCAGACGGTCAGCAGCCTGACACGGATTCACTGGGGACGAGGAACGAGCGAAAGACTGGAAGAATGAGGGGGGTTGGTGTTTGGATCTGGACCATTCTGACCTATTCGAAAACATCCACTGTAAACTGGAAAGATAAGGAGGATGAAGATGGTCAAACTAACAGCTCTCTCTTCTCCAGTGCTCAACACAGCTATTGATTTTTTTTTTTTTTGGACGAATCTTTCTTTTTTCACAGTTAGTGCTTGAAACCAGCAGAGCAGAGAAGAGACAGAAGATCAAAAACAACATTAATGTTTAATTACTCTGTCTCTCTTCAAGAAAGAGGAGGGATATAAAAAAACAACATCAACGCGAAAGAGAAATAAAGCTGAAAAAGGGTGAAAGAGAGGGTTACTCTGTTCTTACAAGGGATGAGTCACTATTTTCAACTAATCTACCACTATTTAATGAGAAAGAAAATTATAAAGAGGCATTATGATATATATATATATATATATATATATATATATATATATATATTACGGTACACACACACATATACTGTACACACATACACACAGGTGAACTAAGTGCTACTAAGAAAGTGTAACTAATGCTAATAATAGCATAATACACTAGAAGTAACATGTTGGTACTTTGTCAAAAAATCTTTTATATATTTGCTACATCGAAACTATTAGGGGGCTTTGTTGAAAACGACGCGTTTGAGATAGGCGGGGCATAGAGGACCTACAATAATGTACAGTATTTGAAAAATAATGTGTTTTTTGAACATTAAAGCATGTCAACATATTCTGTTACACCAAATACACAAAATAATGATCTTTAAAATAGCATCATATGACCCCTTTAACATTTTTTAAAATGGCATTTTGCAACTAAAATGCCATTTTCCTTAATTAATATTGTACACCATTTCAGACAGAGTGGACTAAAATGAACATATACAAGACTAAATTTAAAGGATTTTACATCAGGATAAAAAAAAAAACATGCTAAAGCACTTGGAAAAGTGTTTCAAATGATCTGCTTTAAAGCACTGCTGTTAAAGCCATTCACATGGATGTCTATGGCCATTGCATCGTGTTATTTAAGTGTACCACTACGTTGTATTTTTAAGACGTTTATTATTATTATTATATTTATTATACTGTATTTTTTCCCCAAATGCTTCAGAGTCATGCATTCTGAACACAAACCCAACAGCAACCTAATTACACAAGGCATCCATAAGACAGATTCGTTGATTTGTGGTTCATCAAATCATCTAATTGATTTTAAAAATATTTAATTTTGCAGTTCTTCACATAAAATGATACCAGAAATGATGCACATAAAATGAAGGAGTGTAATGTGTAAGTTATGTTTGGCAGTTGTGGAAAAATCTGGGTCAACTTGAAATGAAACGAGAACAGTGAATTAGATTTCTGAAAGCTGGACCCACCAATCTGAATGCAGCAGAAGTAAAAATATTCAGATTATTTTGTCACATGTGAAGCATCACTTTCAGAAACCTTGTGATTTTCCTCTGTGTGTCTTGCAATCCAGCATCTCTGTTGAGAGCAATGGATTCGCAGCTCTCTCTATTCTTTAGTGTAGGCCCCCTAAAACACCCAGTGCATGATAAAGACGGAGTCAGCGATACGCGTGTGTGTGTGTGTTGGACAGAGAGAAAAAGACAGAGATAGAGAAAAGGATGAGGACAGATGAAGACAGAAAGATAAAGAACAAGAGTGGCTTGAGTGAAAGATGGCTTGAGGGGGCAAAGGCTAATCTTACTGGAGAAACTAACAGAAACAAATCAAAATAAAGTCAGGTCATATCAGCACAGAAAAAAACACATGCTGATGTTATAAATGAAAACTTTGTTCTTAATACTTTAAAAACCTCTACGCACACCTTGGCAATAGAATCACCATTGGCTAGGAAATTGTTTTTAGTTTATTTACCAGACTGATGTACTGATGAGCTGCAGCTGTGACCGATCAGCCTGTGATGAGGACTGCCAGGTGTTCCTTGCACGTTTCCAGGGCGATGCTGATGAAGCTTCGGGACGCTGAGAGATAGGGGGTGGGTGGGGAATGACCCCTGACAGACCTGCGAAAGCTGCCCAGATCCGAGAGAGGCCATCCGCGTTGGCG
>NW_015662334.1:211354-220764 GCF_001515625.1 Sinocyclocheilus rhinocerous | reverse complement strand
TTGCAGAAACGGAGGGTGCCGTCCGGTTTCGGGACTATCACGATGGGGCTGGCCCATGGGCTGTGTGATGGTTCTATCACCCCCAACTTCAGCATCTGTTGAATTTCCTCAATAGCTCGCCGACGAGCCTCAGGGACGCGGTAGGGCCATTGCCTGATGACGACCCCTGGCGGCGTCCGGATGTCGTGCTGCTCCAGTGACCAGTATGAGAGAGTGAGAGCAATAACACCAAATTTAACACATCTGCTCCCCATTCACACCTGAGACCTTGTAACACTAATGAGTCACATGACACCGGGGAGAGAAAATGGCTAATTGGTGCCCATCCATTGATCGCATTCATCCATTGAGATGAATTGAAAAATAGCACAGATCGATTGATGGAGAGTGAAACTCAGTATCAGTAATTATCAGTATCATTATCAGTAAATATCAGTAATTATTATTATTACAATTTGTCTGAATTCTCCAATTGGATGCACGCAATTACAGGACTTATTTTTAGGTTTTGGGAAGTTTTTTTAGGAGGTATTTTTAGGTTTTGTAAGCTCACAAAACATGCATATACAAATCTGTAAATTAATACACTTTTTTCAAATTTTTTTTTTTTTTTTTTTTTTACAATTTAGGAACTGCATCTGAATTGATTCACAAAGTTTGATATAAGTGGTTTGCAAACACACTCACAGTAAGAATGGATGGCATTTGTTAAAAATTCAAAATTTAAAGGAAAAGGTCACACAATGTCATGAATAATTACAAGCCTGCAGACTTCATAGGATAAAGTGCAGACTCATGAATGAGACTGCTGATGTCAACAACCACTAGAGTTTAAGAATACACATCGACTAAGAAATCACCAAAAATCCCAACAATGTGTTTTAATCTCAGGGGGAAAAAAGTGTCATGACACTTTTAGAACAAAAAAAACACACTACAGATACAAAACACACTCCGTACCAAGGTTATTATACTTTTGTTTAGATTTAACCTAATTTAGATTTTTTAAAATTTCGTTTTCAGTTTCAAATTATTATTTAGTTTCAGTTATTTTACCAATTCTGTTCTGTTTTGTTTTTAGTCTATCAGTATATTTCGGTTTTCTTTTTTTATTTCTATTTCAATTAACACAGCAAATTACTTGTCAGGGGCATTTTTAAGGTTTCAGCCAGGACAAAGCTTAGATATTTATTTTTCCATAAACGTCTGTATAACAAAAATTGGTTGTGGGCCATGACACGCATGTACGCTGTAGTGTAAAATAAAAATAAAACTCATGGTTTTGCAATAGCAATATATATATACAGTGGTGTGAAAAAGTGTTGGCCCCCTTCCTGATTTCTTATTTTTTTGCATGTTTGTCACACTTTAATGTTTCAGATCATCAAACAAATTTAAATATTAGTAAATGTTAATAATTTTCACAAAATAAGAGGGATCATGAAAATTGCATGTTACTTTTTATTTAGTTCTTGAATAAGCTATTTCACATAACATGTTTATATACACTCCACAAGACAAAATAATAACTGAATTTGTAAAAATGACCCTGTTCAAAAGTTTACATACCCTTCAATATTAATACTGTGTGTCATTTCTTGGATGATCCATGACTGTTTATATGTTTTGTGATAGTTGTTCATGAGTCCCTTGTTGGTCCTGAGCAGTTCAACTGCCTGTTGTTCTTCAGAAAAATCCTCCAGCTCCTGCACATTATTTGGTTTTCCAGCATCTTCTGCATATCTGAACCCTTTCCATCAGTGACTGTATGATTTTGAGATCCATCTTTTCACTCTGAGGACAATTGAGGGACTTGTACATAACAATTACAAAAGGTCAAAACATTTACTGACGCTCAAGAAGGCAACACGATGCATTAAGAGCTGGAGGGTGTTAAACCGTTTGAATTGGACGATCAGGGTAAACTGTCCTTATTTTGTCTTCTGGGAAACATGCATGTATTTATGTAGCTTCTGAATAGCAGTACTAAATGAAAAAAATATGATCTTTAATCAAAATAAAAAAAAATTGCTCTTAATGCATCGTGTTTCCTTTACTAAGCATCAATTTGGCCTTTTGTAATTGTTATGTATGAGTCCCTCAATTGTCCTCAGAGTGAAAAGATGGATCTCAAAAAACATACGGTCACTGCTGGAAAGCGGTCAAATATGCAGAAGATGCTGGAAAACCAAAGAATGTGCAGGAGCTGGAGGATTTTTCTGAAGAACAACAGGCAGTCTCATCCAGAACGCTGCTGCCAGAATTCTGACTAGAACCAGAAAATCTGAGCATATTACACCAGTCCTCTAGGTCCTTACACTGGCTTCCAGTTATATTTAGGATTGATTTTAAAGTACTTTTACTCGTTTATAAATCACTCAATGGCCTAGGACCTAAATACATAGCAGATATGTTCACTGATTATAAACCTAACAGACCACTCCGATCATTAGGATCAAGTCAGTTAGAAATACCAAGGGTTCACCCAAAACAAGGGGAGTCTGCTTTTAGTTATTATGGCGCCCGCAGTTGGAATCAGCTTCCAGAAGAGATCAGATGTGCTAAAACATTAGTCACATTTAAATGCAGACTCAAAACTCATCTGTTTAGCTGTGCATTTATTGAATGAGCACTGTGCGATGTCCGAACTGATTGCACTATATTCTATGTATAATCGTTTTCTTAAATTCATTTTAAACCTCTTAAATACATTTTTTAAATCATTTTCAAAGTTTTTAAATTCCTTGTTTTATTGTTGTGATTATTTTTTTCTTTTCTTTTATGTAAAGCACTTTGAATTACCATTGTGTATGAAATGTGCTATACAAATATACTTGCCTTGCCTTGCCTATGTAAACTTGTGCACAGGGTCGTTTTTACAAATTCAGTTATTATTTTGTCTTGTGGAGTATATATAAACATCGGTTATGTGAAATAGCTTATTCAAGACAGTACTACATAAAAAATAACATGCAATTTTCATGATCCCTCTTATTTTGTCAAAATTATGAACGTTTTGCATATTCAAGAGGTATGTAAACTTATGTGCACAACTTCATCTTTAGCTCACAGAGTCACATTTAATAAACCCTCTGCGGACTGCACAATCAATCTGCAGCTGCCTCACTATCGACCCCAAATGTCCAGCTCTCTGCCAGCTGATGTACACGGAGCTGTGCAGAACCGGGACGGACAAACATGTCACAGAGCGTGGGCTCATTCTAGACTTGTGTCCATGTAGTTTCAGTGCTTCATTACAGTTTGGATGGAATGACTGATTAACCGCATTCAGTGGTTTCTTTCTTGTTGTTCATACATTCCGCCAGCGATAAGGTTTCTGGTGTGAGCATACGCCCCATATCAATACACTTGTGTGCTCCAACAGGATTACAATAATAAAGTGGAAAGCTAATTCAGTTTCCTACAGAACATTAAGTATAGACCTAGACTAGAAAGAGCATTAAAGATAATTAACATCTCTGGGAAACTAAGAATTCCATTTGTTTTCAATTTAACTAAATGATTTTTGATGCTCCACTGCCTCTCAATTTTTCATTACTGGCATAAAGGCACAAAACATGCGAAATATGCCCTTTTCAAATCATGTGGAAGCTTGATATTTGCTCAAACTCAAAGGTTCTTGGTTTGGAACTGACAGCAAGAAGAGAGCAACAATTTGCATGTTAGTCATGATACCAAAACATTTCAATGTAATTTGACCACTTTTGCACAATGGCATTTACCTGTGTCTGTAATGTTTAATATTGCTATTAATGTTATTTGTTTAATAACAAAATTATTAATATTGGGCTCCAGACTGCTCCTAAGATGGCCGCATTTGCGACCAAAAATATTAATTTGTGAGTGATATTTTTGTTGAGAACGCCACTGGCGATTAAATAATTTCATGTTGACTAAAAAATTTGTATGCAATGCCTTTTTTCCTGCTTGTTTTGCGATCACATCTTTTGTTATGTTGACATAATAAACTGAGAAAATGCCATCAAAGTTTTAGTGGCAAAAAAAAAAAAAACACACTTTCAAACAGTCCTCATCTCTGCCGAACACCTGCTAAAAGATTCTCCAGTTGTGGCAGCATGAGAGAGATTGAAAATGACGGAGATGTGCGAAGTAAAAGTACAGAAAAGCAGTGTCTATTTCGCACAACTTGAACAAACTACAACAGCTAAAGCTGTCAGCTGTGTGGACATTAACAATATCGTTAACAATTCTCATTTATAATCGATTCTAATATGGCTTCTTGTTATCAAGATCTTCAGTCTACGCTGTGTACTGTTCATGTGTGAACTTCATATTATTTGTAGCGCACTTGCCATCCAATAATCACAATAAGCTTTGTGCTCTGTTGCCTTTTAATAAACAAAGTATCAGCTTTAAAATTCTGCCAAATTTGTAACGACATTCAAACAATAAATAGCGTTTTGGCGCTCTTTAATGTGGCATGAGCGATCGCTGTAGTGCCTCAGTTCAAGCGGTACATCAACCTATCATATCCAGGGCGGACTTACCCATTAAGCAAAGTTTGGCGACTACCTTGGGCCCCCAAAAGTCAAGGGCCCCTAAAATGCTTTTCATATACTAGATGCGCAATAAGCGCAGACACACGAACAGTTGCTGTTTACGGTGTTTATTACCACGACAACCGTCTGCGTGTCCGAGTTGAACGTTTTTATTTGTGTATCCGCAAACAGACTGAGGGGGAAATCCCCCCTAGAAAAAAGAACTATAAAGAGGAGCATTTTGCTAAATATAATGTGCTATTTTGCATATTCATATTTTTACTTAACTTTTACTTAATTCTGTGGCACTTAAAAAAATAATTTGGCACCTAATTTTGTTTCTTATGGGAGCCATTGGCTCCTTAAATGATTTTTTTTTTGTCTGGAGTCCTGTAATACAATTAAAATATCATTAATTTTTGTGCATTAACGCAGAATCATTTGAGAAATAATTGTGATGCATCTTTTTTTTTTCACAGTGGTTATTTTCCATAAAAAAAATGAAATATTGGTGCATTTTGTTTAAAGTCCAGGGAAGCTGCTTCCAACTGAAACCGAATATTAAATAAAGGGTGGGGTTTTACTTTTGCGCTCCTCCTCTTATCTCTTTTACTCGCAGCAAACTAACGGTTGGTAGCGGCGTGGTTAAATATATTCTGCCCAAGCCATCAAACTGACATCATCAGAGAAGTAATGCCATTCCAGAGCGGAAGCAAATGTTCAGATTTTGATTAAAGATTACCAAGATCTTTTTTTTTTTCAGTGGATTAACTTGCACGGATACATTGTTCACCTCAAGACTAGCAATGGGCACTAACAAAATGAATTTTGTAAATTATGATTTCATGCAGACTTTAAAGGGATAGTTCACTCAAAAATGAAAATTACCTCATGATTTACTCACCCTCAAGCCATCCTAGGTGTATATGACTTTTTTCTTTCAGACGAATACAATTGGAGTTATATAAAAAAATGTCCTTGCTCTTCCAAGCTTTATAATGACAGTGAACGGTGGTCGAGATTTTGAAGCATTCCAAATAAAGTGCATCCATCCATCATAAAAAGAGCTCCACTCAGCTCCGGAGGTTAATAAAGGCCTTCTGAAGTGAAGCGATGCGTTTGTGTAAGAAAAGTATCCATATTTACAACTTTATAAACAGTAATCTCTAGCTTCTGCTAACTGTCATACGCGTGTTCACGAGAGAGTGGCGTCCAGCGGATGACGTAGTACGTAGGCATAGCGTAATCTTCGGTGAGAATATGCTTGTCTCGCGAGAACCAAGTCTTGTTTACAGCAAAGGAAAACCAGTCTCATGGCTTATATTGAAATCCTCTGACATTTTTCTTTACAAATTCTCGTTTTGTACTTGTAATTTGTGACCAGTGTTTTGTTTTGCTCTCTCTCGGGGAAGTCGTGGCCTAATGGTTAGAGAGTCGGACTCATAACCCAAAGGTTGCGAGTTCGAGTCTCAAGTCCGGCAGGGATTGTAGGTGGGGGGAGTGAATGTACAGTGCTCTCTCCCACCTTCAATACCACGACTGAGGTGCCCTTGAGCTTGTAGGTGGGGGGGGTGAATGTACAGCGCTCTCTCCCACCTTCAATATCACGACTGAGGTGCCCTTGAGCAAGGCACCGAACCCCCAACTGCTTCCCGGGCGCCGCAGCATAAAAATGGCTGCCCACTGCTCCGGGTGTGTGTTCACAGTGTGTGTGTGTTCACTGCTGTGTGTGTGCACTTAGGATGGGTTAAATGCAGAGCACTAATTCCTAGTATGGGTAACCATACTTGGCCACATGCCACTTCACTCACTCTTCTTCACTTCCACGTTTGTCACTTCTCAGCAGAGCTTACGCTATGCCTACATCCTATTTCATCCACTGGAACGCCACTCTCCCGTGAACGCGCGTACGACAGTTAGCGGAAGCTAGAGATTACAGTTTATAAAGTTTTAAATTATATTTTTCTTACACAAATGCATCAATTCACTTCAGAAGGCTTTTATTCACCCCCCGGAGCCGTGTGGAGTACTTTTTATGATGGATGGATGCACTTAATTTTGCTTCAAAATCTCGACCACCATTCACTGCCATTATAAAGCTTAGAAGAGCCAGGACATTTTTTTAAATATAACTCCTATTGTATTCGTCTGAAAGAAGAAAGTCATATATACCAAGGATGGCTTGATTGTGAGTAAATCATGGGGTAATTTTCATTTTTGGGTGAACTATACCTTTAAGGCACTGAATTCATATTTAATAGGTTGGTTCTTGACATCTGGTGTCCAATCTTCAACCCCTTACCTGATTGGGTATCTCTCCCCAGGGTCCTGTCCCAGATGGAAGATGAGTGGTTGCATGGTGTGTTCCTCTTGCGTGTGTGTGGTCACACCAGGAACCTCCTGGCCAGGACAGAAGTTTATACCCTGTTTAGAAAACAAGGCTAGAACATTGATCTTCCTCCTGAAACACACAACTCACTAGTTGTCAACTCACTAGATTAATAACACAGCTGAAACTGACCTAGATTAAAACAAATCCAATTAAGAAGATGAGATGCATTACATAGGCAACTATTCAAAATACTCATAGAGTCAATGTTTTGTAAATGTATGTTGTATATTCTTATGTAAATTACTAACAATATGAAATGGGGTTGGTTAGCATGATCCAGTTCGTCCCTGCTGGTTTTAATTCCTTATGGGAGCAAAAATCATTCTCTTTTGACAGCTATTCAAAGACAGTGTATTCTGACTAAAACTATTTGTAAGCAACAATAGCTAAACATTTTGATTTTGGTTCTCAAATAACTTTTCTTTTGTAATCTTAATTTTTAAGGCCATATATGGCTCAATCCCAGAGCTATGGGTATCTCAATGTGACTCCATGTCCAAATTTGACCGATTTTCAAGGGTGAAAACCAAATACACCCTATAATTTGGCTTCAAATCTCAGGTGAAAACCCCCTCTTCAAAATGAATTACTCAGTAAATATTAATTACCCCCCGGAGCCGTGTGGAGTACTTTTTATGATGGATGGATGCACTTAATTTTGCTTCAAAATCTCGACCACCATTCACTGCCATTATAAAGCTTAGAAGAGCCAGGACATTTTTTTAAATATAACTCCTATTGTATTCGTCTGAAAGAAGAAAGTCATATATACCAAGGATGGCTTGATTGTGAGTAAATCATGGGGTAATTTTCATTTTTGGGTGAACTATACCTTTAAGGCACTGAATTCATATTTAATAGGTTGGTTCTTGACATCTGGTGTCCAATCTTCAACCCCTTACCTGATTGGGTATCTCTCCCCAGGGTCCTGTCCCAGATGGAAGATGAGTGGTTGCATGGTGTGTTCCTCTTGCGTGTGTGTGGTCACACCAGGAACCTCCTGGCCAGGACAGAAGTTTATACCCTGTTTAGAAAACAAGGCTAGAACATTGATCTTCCTCCTGAAACACACAACTCACTAGTTGTCAACTCACTAGATTAATAACACAGCTGAAACTGACCTAGATTAAAACAAATCCAATTAAGAAGATGAGATGCATTACATAGGCAACTATTCAAAATACTCATAGAGTCAATGTTTTGTAAATGTATGTTGTATATTCTTATGTAAATTACTAACAATATGAAATGGGGTTGGTTAGCATGATCCAGTTCGTCCCTGCTGGTTTTAATTCCTTATGGGAGCAAAAATCATTCTCTTTTGACAGCTATTCAAAGACAGTGTATTCTGACTAAAACTATTTGTAAGCAACAATAGCTAAACATTTTGATTTTGGTTCTCAAATAACTTTTCTTTTGTAATCTTAATTTTTAAGGCCATATATGGCTCAATCCCAGAGCTATGGGTATCTCAATGTGACTCCATGTCCAAATTTGACCGATTTTCAAGGGTGAAAACCAAATACACCCTATAATTTGGCTTCAAATCTCAGGTGAAAACCCCCTCTTCAAAATGAATTACTCAGTAAATATTAATTCATGACATTTAATATTTTGACTTTCATTACTATTTTTGTTTGTCTTTTTTCAGAAAAATATAAACAAAATCAAACGTTTTAGCCAAGAAAATTTGTGAAATTTGTTGATTTGAGTTGATTTGACACAGAATGACCCTAAAGCATAGTAGATGTTTTACCAGTGCCTGGCTCTTGAAAGTGTGAAATGGAAATTGTCAGCACATTTAGAGGTGGTCTATGATGAATTCTAACCACATTTAATAAAGGTGTAAATGGAAGTGCATTTTGCTATCTGCATTCATCTATTCAAGTAAAATGTAATGATGTTACACGGCAAAAAAATTACAGTGGGTACAAAAAAAATTGTCATGTTGGAAGGTAAACCTTCTTCCCACTGACAACTTTCTGGCAGAGGGCAGCAGATTTTCCTCAAGAATTTGACAGTATTTTGCCCCATCCATTTTTCCTTCTATCCTGACAAGTGCTCCAGTCCCTGCTGCAGAGAAACACCCTCATAACAGGATATTACCACCTCATGCTTTCCTGTAGGAATGCTGTTATTTGGATGGTGAGCTGTATTGGTTTTCCACCAGACATAACATTTGGTATTGAGGCCAAATAATTCAATTTTAGTCTCATCTGCCTCAGAATCTTCAAGGTGCGTTTGGGAAAAGCTCAGTCATGACTGCATGTGGCCTTTCTTGATGAGTGGCTTTTTTCTTGTAACCCTCCCATACAAGCCACATTTGTGGAGAATTTGTGATATTGTTGTCACATGCACACAATAACCACTCTTTGTCATAAATTCCTGCAACTGCTTCAGAGTTGCTGTAGGCCTCTTAGTAGCCTCTCTGACCAGTTTCCTCCTGGCTCTTTCATCCAGTTTAGTGCGACGTCCTGATCCAGGGAGGTTCTGTTTTT
>NW_015662334.1:189415-208503 GCF_001515625.1 Sinocyclocheilus rhinocerous | reverse complement strand
TCTTTTCATGCTTTTCATGCTGAGCTAATCAAAATGACCACAGCTGATCACAGTTGAAAGTCAAATGGCTGTTGCCAATTCTAAGTTCTCATCTTGCCCACTGATCTACGTTCATCTGTATATAGATCAGTGAATTTGCCATTGTGATGTCATCTAGTGACATTTAGCTACCAGTTTTAGCTACTTTCAGTTGAAAGCAGTTGGCAACACTGGCTTTGTGTGCCATTGAGAAGGTGATTAGCTACACCTGATTGAGTTTACAAGTCACTTTTAGGAGGGGGTGATTCTTTTTCCAACTCAGTGATTCTATTTTTATTTATTTTTTTCTGACGTTGGTGTTATATCTTTCACTTGGATGTTATAAGTTGCACTGAGTAAATACAGCTGGATAAAACAAAAACTGTGTCCGTCTTCATTTCAGGCTGCAAAGAAACAAAATGTGATTATTTTAAAGGGAGGGGGTGATTCTTTTCTATTCCCACTGTATATTCACTGATACGCTGTGGGTTCTTGGCTTTTTCCTTTATATTTTGCTCCTGCGACATGAAGAAGACTTCAGACACTGTGCTCTTGTGATCTGCTCACCCAATTTAAATATATGATTATTTATCACTAGATTTGTGGCTGCCATCATACAGAACAAGCAGAACTGGAGTTACATGATCCACAACAAGACACAGTCCCAAAGCTTGAACTAGTGGAAGAACTAAAGTTGATTAGTCCACTAGTTGCTATAACCCCTGCAAACCATCATCAAATTAATCAAACCCTTAACAAACAAAACAAATAAGGTTACAGAAGAGTTGTGTGTGTGTGTGTGTGTGTGTGTGGGTGCGTTTTCAGTAGCTGGAGGCTATTGTGAATCCTACCTCCTAGAAAGACCGCAGGGCTTTATTTGTGTGTTGTGCCCTGTGGGAACTGATAAGATGAGTTCCTTCCAAATGAGCACTGTTTTAATATTTTGGTGTTCTTCACAAGAGCATATGTTTGGAGGGTCATTTATAAGGCGATTGTGAATACATAAAAGACTGTGTTGTGTCACCCAGGGACTGGGTAGCAAGCTGTGGCACACACACACACACACACACTTTTCATGGCAGCACACGGTCCCCTATGATCTGGCCTGTGACTTGCTCTCTGTCTTTTGAAGCAGTCTGTGTGCACTGATCTTACAGGCATGAAACAGTCCAAATCCCACAAGGTTTGGAGAGAGTGCTTCAGCCTGCACCCAAGGAGCAAAGGCAACAGCGCTTCTCTATTAATAATGCAGTGCGGGCGGCTCTGTGCTGCTGAAAAACGAGAGCAGGTTAGCATTTTGAAAGAAACAGCAAGGGGGGCAAGTGGATCACCCGTGAAAAATGTGAACGAACATCAAATAACTTGGATTTATTGATGCTCAAAAAAAGCTTTCCTAAAAATATTCTGGATTAAAGTCGGCATGAAATGGCGTTCACAACCAATTTAGCTTCCGTAATGTGGGGGGGGACAGAAATCTCAGAATATAGAATCATGGAAATGGGTGGAAATTGTTCTACTCACAAACACAAACAAAGAGTGATGCTTTGGCTTCTTTAGAATTAGATTTTGTTGGTGCTGGTAACCAAAATGTTGTTTGCTGAACTTTTAATAACATTTGTTCTGTTGTACTACCAATTGTGCTCTCACACTTTTAATTGTGTTATTTTTCCTAAACATATTAGCCGAGTGTTTTTGATTTTTTTTTTACTGGCATATTTGACTGGGCACTACAAAACACAACAGTATAATGTAACGTAATTAGACATTACATATATGTTTGTCATTAAAGGAGATGAGAAGTGCAAATGTTATGCAATTCAAATGTTAAAAATACACATACAGTATGCGTGGTTAGTAAAACTTAAATCAGTCTAATTACCAACTGGTTAACCATATGTGTACTTAAAAATACATATCCAGAAATGTAATATACAGTGTAAATAAACATTTTTTTTCTTTATTTAATAAAACAAAAAACAAATAATATGGATTATTATTGTTCAGCACATTGTTAGGCCCAAATTTTGTTTTTGTTCAAATGTTATGCAATGCACTGCAATGCAATATTAAAAATGCACATATGTGAGGTTAGTAAAACGAAAATCAGTCTTATTATAACTAGTTAATCATATGTGTGCTTAAAAATACATATCCCAAAATGTAATAAACAGAGTAATAAATGGCGTTTTAAATTAAACAAAACAAATAGTATGGATTATCGTTCAGCACATTGTTAGGCACAAATTTTAGTTTTGGGGGTTGATTCTGTGCAGTTCCAAAAACAAAATCCTGTAAGAAACACTGGTATGTTGCTTTAAGTTTGTTGTTCAACACTTCAAGTGTTAAGCCTGGTTTAACCCAAGGTTGTTTTTTTTCCCACTACTGTCAACTGATGAGGTTTGCATTACTTTTCACTGTCACCTTTGACTTGCACAGTTGGGGTTTAAAACACAATTAATATTTAGTATTATTATCAATTTAACTATACTGACACTATCGCATGAGAACAAAATTTGAAATGAATTGAGCTGGATAATAACACTAACTTTGTAACACTGACACAGTTATTGAACTGAATTAAATCAATATTGAACTGACTTGAGCTGAATAATGACACTATTGTCTTTTAGATCTGCTTAAAGCTGAACTGAACTCAATTCATAATTGATGAACTTTGCAACACTGACAGTTATTGAACTGAATTTATATTTACATTTATGCATTTAGCTGACACATTTATCCAAAGCAACTTATAAAAGAGGAAAAGCAACTTGTCAAAGGGTCAAAAATATTTTTAGTACATGAATGTACTCATAGTACACTGCATGTACTCATGTAGTACATAAAACAATACTTAATTTGAGACTATGAAGTGCTATATAAATAAATTTGACTTCAAACCATGTCATACGACAACCCTTTACTGCCAAAAAAACAACAGTTCCTCCCCAAGCCCAGCCGTCAATCAAAGCTCAGATTTCTAAACATTAAGTACAGTGAAACTGGTGAAATGTGTAATTTAGGAAAAGAATTATCAGGTATCTTAAGCCTTAGGTGAGGTGTTGCACACTAAAATTCTTCATATTTTTGCTCAGTCTTTTAGATCTGCTTAAAGCTGAACTGAACTCAATTCATAATTGATGAACTTTGCAACACTGACAGTTATTGAACTGAATTTATATTTACATTTATGCATTTAGCTGACACATTTATCCAAAGCAACTTATAAAAGAGGAAAAGCAACTTGTCAAAGGGTCAAAAATATTTTTAGTACATGAATGTACTCATAGTACACTGCATGTACTCATGTAGTACATAAAACAATACTTAATTTGAGACTATGAAGTGCTATATAAATAAATTTGACTTCAAACCATGTCATACGACAACCCTTTACTGCCAAAAAAACAACAGTTCCTCCCCAAGCCCAGCCGTCAATCAAAGCTCAGATTTCTAAACATTAAGTACAGTGAAACTGGTGAAATGTGTAATTTAGGAGAAGAATTATCAGGTATCTTAAGCCTTAGGTGAGGTGTTGCACACTAAAATTCGTCATATTTTTGCTCAAAAGTGTGGTGCGGAGGATCATCGGATGCAGAGCACTTACACTGTGAAATTTCTAATTTCACACCTCACTGATCTGCACAGGTTTCAAGAGGAATTCACCCAAGTGACTGATACTATTAAGCCATCATTTCAACCGAGTTTAACAGGAAACAAACCAGAGGGTGAAAAAGCCTTGTTTTCATAGAAGTGCAGTATGGATCACTGCCTAAGTATGTGCAAAAAGTTTATCGCTTAATCTTTGACGTCACCCACAATCATTCAAATCAATTTCAGTGCGTTGAGCTTAGAAATTACAGGTAAACTGATGTGCCAAATGCATCTGAATTTGTGTGCAACTCTAAAGCAGCAGGTGAAACCTCCCGAAAACACATTAACCATTAGGACTAGACTCCAGCTTCCAACCTTCTCCGTCCTCGGCGTGAGAGGCGAGCTCAAACAATTGATTGGCAGCTCACAAGCAATCAGCCAGCATTATTTGTGAAGTTACACTCCAGTTCACATGAGCTGATAAAGGGGGCTGCTATTGATTCAGCGGCCATCCGGGAGAGAGCAATTTAAGCAACCGATGGGGCATAAAACAAACCCTCACATTCAGAGAAGAAGCCTGCGGCCCAGGCTGACGGCGGACAGGGGTTGCATGTTTGCGTGTTGTGTGACTTTAATGGGAAACGGAGCGTGTGTGACTGTGTAGTGGGTATGAGAGACAGACAGACGTGTCCCCGAGGGCTTGACAGAATGCAACTCACAGCACGAAGGATGCTGCTGGAATAGCGTGCTAATAGATGAAGCGTGTTTGCAGAAGTGGTCCCGCTCCATTAGCTCCATTAATATTCATTACTACCTGATCTTCTAGTCTATTTGATGAGGCATTGTTTTTTAGATAACATTAACACGCTAATGTGCATTTTGGAATGCAATTACTGCATCAAGAGGCAAGACATTTTCAAAGAAAATGTGATTGGATGCTTATTGGTGCAAGTCAAAATAGTATTTCATTGTAAGCCAATTGGATATTTTTGCCTGCTTTAATGTTCATCAACCGAAAAGAAAAGCCAGACAATTTGAGGTATCATTCGTGTCTATAGTACAAACAGTGCAGGACGAGGTTAACAACTATGATGAGAGGTTTTAAAAAAAAAAATCCCTTATAGATATGTATGATATATCTGTACCATATCCGTTATTCAGGTGATATTACAGATTTTGTAACTTACTGTATTGGTTGATACTTGATATATAGTGGCTGTTATTAGATACATAATAGAATAGTCCACTCAAAAACTTTAAAACCTATCATCATGTACTTATCCTTATGTTGTTCCAAACCTATATGACTGAATTCTTCTGTGAAACATAAAAGCAGATATTTGGAAGAATATTACCACTGACTTCAAAAACAAAAACAAAAACAAAAAAATATAATAATAAAAAATAAATTGTTTCACAGAAGAAAATTAAGTGTAATGCAATCATACACAACATAAGGGCGAGTAATAAATAGAATTTTCATTTTGGTGTATACTATACCTTTAACTGTGCATGGTTACTTCAGCTATATTTACATTTAGATTAATTTTGCGATGATCTAACACTCATTACCAATTCATTTTTAAAAACACCAATAATTTAATAATGGGTCGTCTTATATTCGAATGCAGTAAATACAAACCTGACCAGCCGAGCGTTTGCGATCACGTGAACTTGAAGACACTTGTACAAATGCGGATGGGTGACATGAATGGAAATGATTCCAGATTGGTGATGTAGTATTTGGTTTCTGTATTCTGCACTGTATTTTCCTGCGCTCAAACCTGCCAATCTAAAGGATCAAAGGCCGTGTATGGCATTTGAGGTAATTTGTGAATTAGCATAGACTTATAGTCTAAATAAAACAATTTGCAACTGTTACTATTATTACACTTGCTTGTTATAGAGTGTGTGACGTCACGTGCACTACGGTTTTATTTTTGTTATAAGAAAAATGTTTATTAACCTTTTTTTATTTTTTTTGACAGCACTTTTAAAAAAAAACTAAATTTCAATATCGTGATAATACCGCATACCGTGATAAAAGCATTAGCAATTAATCGCAACATAAAAATTTGATACCGGCATATCCCTAATGGAACCTTTAAACTACTTAGAGGTGGACGATATGAGCAAAATCTTTATCACAAAAAAGGTAATTTTCAACCACAGTAAGGAATAACAACACAATATAGTTATTCTATCTCTAATATATATTTGCTAAACAACACTACAACTACATTATAGCTAGATATAAATCAGGAGGATCACCTGTATAAGCGTTCTATATCGAAATATTGCCCAGCCCTAAAACTTGCTCTTGGTAAAGCATAACAGACATCAACATTTAACATTTACTTACTTATAAAAGCACAAATAAACACAACAAGAGTTGACCACTGTGCTGTACAAAAGAGGAAAGGTAAAATAAAAAGAATAATAATAAAAATAATACACTAAAACATAAGTTAAAATGAGACCAAGAATTATGCTGTGTTCGGCCAATCACAATGCACTGGTTCAGCTGGCCAATCAGAGCAGACTGTGCTTGTCAAAGGAGGGGGCTTTGTTGAAAACTACGTGTTTGAGAGAGACGGGGCATAGAGGACCTACAATAATGTACAGTATTTGAAAAATAATGTGTTTTTTGAACATTAAAGCATGTAAACATATTCTGTTACACCAAATACACAAAATAATGATCTTTAAAATAGCATCATATGTCCCCTTTAAGGACATAAAATCAAACAGCAACATTTTAAATTCAACTCTATAATGCACTGGCAACCAGTTAAGAGACATTAAAATCAGAGTAATGTGTTCACGTTTACGAACCCTTGTTAAAAATCTGGCTGCGGCATTTTGAACCATTTGAAGCCATGACATGGAGGATTGGGGTAGTCCAATATACAAGGAGTTACAATAGGTTTGCACATGACGTCACTGATGACGCGCGAAATGCAGCTGGAGGGCAGGAAGTGATTTTTCTCCATAGGAATCACTAGCAGAAACTCAAAATGCCTGTGTTTTGCGTTGTTTATTAATGCTAAAATCGGCCAAAACGAGAAAGCACAAGGAGCTTTTATCGTGTACGAAAATGTGTTGTTCATAAGGGGGGAAAAGTCAAGAAATTGATTGAAAAACACAGGAAAAAGTGGCTTGTAAACCTGCATCTGCGGTCGGGAGGAGCGGAGCCGGATAATGCTTGTGTGTGCAAATGGTGAATATAAGATATAATAATATATTAAGATATTAATAGATTGGGCTACCACCTCTCACGCATTCAGCGTGAGACAGTCAGAATTCACTCGGTGCTAAACGCCACACGTAGACACGATGTAAATAAGATTTTATTTGCAGTTCAGAGAGCTTCACTGATTATAAATGAACATCTTGAGATTGCGATAAATTGAAATGAGTGACAGCTTTTTAGTGATTATATGGAAGCGCTATTTGTTTGCTTTCTAGGCTATAATCAAGTTAGAATTTGAATAAAAGTTTTGTTTTACGTGCTGCTAATAGGACCAACAGCCACATACCCTGTACATGCAGCAAAGTTTCAGGAGTGACTGAAAAAGCAGAACGGATGAGATGGAGGAAAGTCCGCACTGTACTGTTTTAGGCATGAGGCATTTTTGAGGCATTTTTTAATATAGCGCTTTCATTGCTGTACACCCAACGCGCTTTACAATCATATGAGGGGATCTCTTCAACCACCACGCTATTACAAGAAAAAGGTATTTACATATGTTGGACGTATGTTATGAAGAGGAGCGATTTTTAAACTAAATACTTGCCTGCCATTGAGGCGGTGGATATAGGCTAAGCAACTAAGGCCATGTCCACAAGTACACGGTTAATTTTATAAATAAACCAATAAACTGAGTTTTTCCTTCCGTTTTAAAAAAAATCTCCGTCCACATGAAAACGCAAACGCATGCTATGAAGCACTATCAAGAGCATGCCAAACCAACAGGTGGCGATATAATCTCAACCGTAAAGCCATGTTGGCCAATCAGAAGCCTGAAAAAGTTTCCAGTAGGCGGAGACGCTGTTTACACCATAGACATAATAAAAACAACCTATAGTCCAAACGTGATAAAACAAAAGCATGTATGACTCTTTCAAGATCTTTAAAAGATAGAAAAGATCTAACTTTTGACAGAAGTTTAAGATGGAAAAAACATGACTTAACTACAGAGTTAATATGTTGGTCAAACTTAAGGGAGGAATCAAAAACAACTCCCAATTTTTTCACCGTTGGTTTGATATAAGAGTTTAAATGACCACAGTTAAAATTTGGGTTTCCTTTACCCACAGAGGGTCCATAGACAATTGCTTCAGTCTTTCCCTCATTTAAATGCAAAATTTTTTAGACATCCAAGATCTTACATCAGCTAAGCATACAAGCAATGTTTCTAAACCATTCTTGTCATTGTGTTTTAAAGGTAAATAGATTTGGGTGTCATCAGCATAAAAATGAAAGGACACTACATGTTTCCTAAAAATTGAACCTAGTGGAAGAATGTACAGTGAAAACAAGATGGGAGCCAAAACAGAGCCTTGCGGAACACCAGAGGTAAGAGGAGCTACAGATGAAATAGCGCGACCAATACCTACTGAAAAAGTTCTGTTACTAAGATAAGATCTGAACCAGCTCAGGGCAGTTCCTTGGATGCCCACACACTTTTCAAGGCACGATAAAAGAATGCCATGATCAACTGTATCGAATGCTGCACTCAAATCTAAAAGCACTAAAATTACTAAGTTCCCAGAGTCAACAAGTAGCAAAATGTCATTTAATACTCTTTAATAGAGCAGACTCAGTACTATGAGTTTTCCTAAATCCAGACTGGAATTTTTCAAGAGTATTATTTGTTTCCAAAAAAAACACAACTCTCTCTAAAATTTTAGCAATAAAAGGTAAATTTGAGATTGGCCTAAAATGCGATAAAACAGTTGTATCCAGATTAGGCTTTTTCAACAGAGGTTTGACTAAAGGTATGACAAAGTATGACTTAAAGGCATTATAGACGTACCAGTATGACTTTCTGTAAAGCTGCTTTGACCGATGTGCATTGTAAAAAGCACTATACAAATAAATTTGACAGAATCTGAAACAGAAGAATTTGCAATCACTGACTTTGTTGAATTCCTCCCATGAGTTGCTCCAAGTCCAATAGTGTGCCTTGTACTGCCCTATCCGCACTGCCATCATCTGTTTGCCACGATAATAGAAGATGGGTCTGTTGGGCATGAAATGGGAATCTTGTGATAAGACATTCCGTTTGCCAATACTGCCCACCGTGTCTCATCCCATTTTGACAATATGTGTTCAGTAAAACACCTTTTGCAAAAGGATGGTCTCTTTCTCAAAGCCTCCAGGTAGTGGCTTTATCAGGAGACCTTAACTTCCCTCAGAATCACTCTTTTATCCAGAGGAACACCTACAGAAACTGTATGCTAGCAGCAAAGTAAGAGTTGCAGACTGTATTTGTGCAGTGTCTCTGCCCTTGTTTATACCTGCTGTTAACATCAGTCCCAAGCAGACAATGATAAATAAAGAAACAGCATCCAATGCATCTTAAAGACGCACTGTGATACAATCACTCAAATAACCTTTGGAGCTGGACTGAGACAGTAATAGCCACATCACATTTCTAGAGTAAGGGCATCTAACCGCTGACACAACAGAGAACATTCTGACAAGAGATATTTTAGGAATGGGTCTCGACTGAGCACCCAAAATGTTTATATGTAGTGTAAATAGATCTGATCAAAAAGCAGAACAAACTAATCAAATGTGAATGAAAGTCACACTTGCTTTGAGGTGGTTACCGGTCTAGCAGTGAGTTGTTGAAGAGGACAGGACTTAAATCGAGACCATCAATGACACGGTCATCAGGAGGATGAATGCCAGCCACAGAAAGACTTGTGCTGAAGAGATCCATCACACTGCCCAATTGATAACTCACCTGATGAACAAAACACTGGTATCATGCACAGAAACACATAGTTTTGAATGGAATAATAAATTGAACGATAACCAATGATTTGTTCAAGCTGGTAAATCTTTCGTACTATATAATACATGTGCCTTAACCATTTTAAGGTTTTATTTTGGCTTGAATTAATTTGAATTTTAAATTTCAGAATTTTTTTAATAAACCGAGAGATTTGGGTGCAGCTAACTTGAAGAAAGACACATTCTTTTATAAATACTACCGGCATTGCAACAATAAAAAGCTGGCTGAAACAAGTGAAGTATGCTTTGACTCATGAAATAACTGTCTTTTGAAATGAAAGAGTTCACTGGAGCTTTAGACAAAATCTGTAAAAAAAATAAAAAATAAATTGCATGTGTGTTTTTTGGCTTTTAGATTGTATACAACATGTTTTTCAGCAAAGTTTTGATCATGTTTATCATGATCCAATTTAGAGGCCTCAGAAATGTACGTATCAAATATGATACAGTAGGCTTTATATAGTTAATTGGATAAGCAAGCATAATTATCTATCATAAATGACAATCATAATATCAGCTGACATGTGGCTATCACTAGTCTAGATGCTCAAGATTGTTTAAGCTGCGATACATCAACCCATGCTGCAACCCGCACATATACACAAACACACACGCATGCAAATGCATCTTCTTCATGCATGAACCTTGTCAAGATGGCACAGAACGTAAGCACCGGCAAGGAGGCCAGTTTAGAAGAGCAGAACCACGATGACACGTTTCTTCAGTTCCCACTCTAATCTGTGCTCGCAGGTTTATTATAAACCACACTAACATCTCTGTAAATGAAGAAAAAGGCAGAGAGAAAGGAGAGTTGGGACAGAGGCCGGAACTGCTGCTTTATCTGTCCTCCCCAGTCCTGCTGCAAAAAAAAGCTTTATTTTATTTATAAACTTTGAACTATTTTCCGATAAAATGCCATTTTTTCGCTGTCATCCTTGATCTTCCATTCTATTCTCTCCTGAGCGGGCTTTTGAGGGAGACGGCATGCTCACAATCAGATAGCGCTATCAACACGGAGCAGCTGGCTCTGCCGCGCACACATACACACACACACACGTTGCCTGCTTCAGCCTCCCAGAATTCCCTTCACCACTGCCAGACAGGCAGTACATTCCATTATCTTCACTCTCAGGCTTCACACACACAGACGTACCCTACATACATACTTATACACACAGGAAAAGGAGAAATAAAAGTTAAACAATTAATAAAGGTAACTAGTTGCTACCTCCAGCTGCTCTTATCCAGCAACACACACAAAAAACATGGGACTAGTAAAAAGGGAAATGGATATTTCTTTATCTCCAATTCATTTCCTCCTCCTCCTCTTCTTCTAGCTGTCTGCGTCTCTGTGTTTTTGGCTGACACTAGTTATCTGAGCAGACAGACCTGCAAAACCTGCCTAATGCACTCAGTCTATGTGTCTCTGAACTGATAAACACAACAGGAGTGACTGGGTTTGTCCACATTAGCTGTGACGCCACGAAATAATTAAAAAACCCATCTCGAGACCCCTAAGTGTAAATCTGTTGTGTTTCATTTAGCTGTTTCTGAATGCAATGGATCCTCTTTAGGGTTACGGATTTGCTGTTGAGTCTAATACAGTTCACACAGTCCCATCCTTACTAACATAACAGAAGTTCTTACTTGATAGGTTTACCCTGCATTTTTTATGTTATTCTCTGAGGTGCTTGCTTGTAGTACCTAATTGTATTAGTCAATTTACTTGATCTGAGGTTTTCTTTTGTTCCTTTTTTTGTAAATTTAATCTGGGTTTTTATTTCATCGGGTTTTTTGTATTATTATTTCAATATTCAGTTTCTTGCTAACATTTATTTCTTGAATTCTTTCTATGCGTTTGTAGAATTGTGCACATTTATTTATCCTCACAGCAAAACTGCAAAGAAATCGTCTCAGGTTACTTATGTAACCATGGTTCCCTGAGTAGGGAACGAGACACTGCGTCCTCTAGGGGTCGCTATGGGGAACGCCTCGTCGTGACCCGTGTCTGAAGCATACATTGAAAAAACACCAACTCGTTGGCCGGCGACAGCCATGACGTCACTACCGGTGCGACTATAGTATAAATAGGCGCAGGGAGAACATGTCATTCACTTCTTCATCTGAAGCTTGCGTCCGCAGCATGGCAAGAAACCTAGAAGACGCAGTGTCTCGTTCCCTACTCAGGAAACCATGGTTACATAAGTAACCTGAGACCTTGCGCAAAGCTTAACGTGCTGCACTTATTTAGAGTTTTCCAAGCATCTGTTACAGATACCGGAAGTACTGGGCCAAACGGGAGAGGCAAGGTCAGACACGGGTCACGACGAGGCGTTCCCCATAGCGACCCCTAGAGGACGCAGTTCGAAGTTCCCATGAAAGGGAACCTCTAAAATACAAAAAACACAATCTCATTGTATGGTTGCAAAACTTTTTTTTGTGAATTAATTTAATTTCAGAGAATCTCAGATTAATTTGTACATTTCATTTGATTTGTTTGTGAATACATTTTCAATTCGATTTATTTGTAAATCTGGAATAAATATAACCCCACATAATTTGGTAAAACAAAAAGGGGCATCAATACTTCCCAAGAGAGAAATGGCTAAGAAGATACACATATCACAAAGAGCCAGCCTGCTGCTGCAAGACAAACATTAACAGTGTGAAACACCTGCTTATCCCACTCTGCAATGCTCTGGCACTGCCCAGACACATGGCACACCACACGCCTCCATCACAGCCACATACCCCAGCACTCCTCTCTGCTCTTCTCTCCCTTTCTGTTCTTTATCCGGCACGCCTGGCATATTCAGATACAGAAGCCCTCATTACAGCTCAATCCAACCTTAGCAAACACACAAACAGATTAGCCGCTTAAGACCTTCCCAATCCCCCTCTTCCTCGTCACTCTGCCGTGCTATCAGGGCCCCACACACCCCTCAGATATGAGCCGGGGGCAGGCTTAGCGTGGCTCCCGCACTCCCTCCTCTAAAAATCCCCCCACGCCACAGCCCCATGTCACAGCTGCCCCTAATACAATTAAAAGTAATTTGCAGAGCACACAGCTTCAGCGGATCTGGAAAAGGAGGCTTCCTCTGCCACAAAAAAAAAGAGGGAGGAAAACAGAGAATTTGTGTTTACTGTTTTGAGAATATGAGGCATAGTTTCAAGAAATGTGTTTAAGCAATCGAGAAAAACTGTAAAATGGAGCTGCATCATAACTGTTATTTGGTTATTTGGTGTAATTTTTATGAGGCCCAGTTCCAGTTTAAAAAATATGGGTACCAAAAAATTGGTAGCAAAGATCTGATCAACCTTGCTAAATGTATTATACAGTTCTCTGAAATGATTGATTCTGATTGGTCAGTCAAGACATTCCGATGACTGTTATTCCTCATAATGACCTTTGCCAATAGTAATGCTGATTAACAGACCACTCATCTGGGTATCTGAGGCCAGCGCTTCTTTCATGTCTCTCGCATCACATTTCTGATTTACTCTCTCTTGTTTCATAAACTCAACTGGTACCATCTTGCATCTTGCACTTATGGACTGCATTGAAAATTAAATCATTTTCAGACTTCAGTAGAACTATAATGTTGTAGTGTTTGTCTTGCTGCAAAAATGATTGTTTTTGTTATAACTGGTGTATGAAAGTGGTATGTCAGTATTTGTCTGGTTTGAAATTGTTCATTGTCTTGGCTCAAAACCACTTGTCATGAACTGCGGCACTCTTCATGGAAGCTTTGAGTTATTGCACAATAACGACCAGCTGGATGTACATTAGCCCTTAATTAAAGTTACATTTGTTGTCCCCAAAGATGCAAAGTGAATGTTTTTTGAGTTGCATTAACCACCAATCAAAAAATTTGATTGAACAGAAGTGCTGTGTGACGTAACACAATCACAGCCAGTCTGAACATATTTGATGTTTAAGGGCCTTTCACACTATAGAATGCACTGATGGAGTGTTAGAACAGATAGAAATGTATGAGGTGTGTTTTGAGGGTGTGGAAAGATTAAATACAGTGAACTGGAAAGCACAACTGGGACTTCTACATTTAAATGAAACAGCTT
Organism: Sinocyclocheilus rhinocerous; assembly: GCF_001515625.1. Classification (NCBI taxonomy): domain Eukaryota; kingdom Metazoa; phylum Chordata; class Actinopteri; order Cypriniformes; family Cyprinidae; genus Sinocyclocheilus; species Sinocyclocheilus rhinocerous. Next base: position 194,786 of record NW_015662334.1, on the reverse strand, counting down.
GGGATCATTCTTACTGTGCCAGCAGGGATCCGTCCAGGCCACCAGGCAATGGCTGGTTCCCTCATGCCGCCTTCAAACGTAGTCTCCTTCTCACAGAGGAATGGTCCATTGCTGCCGCCTGAGGATGAAAAGGGACAGGAGGGAATCTCAAACTCAAAGCCTCGTCTGTGAAATACAGTGATGGCAATTCATATCTAACAAATAATCTTTACAAAAGAGACTCTTGACACAAAAAAACTAAATAGGTGTATTGGGAGTGTAAATGAAAGATACATTGAGAGAGCAGAAGACAGAATAGAATGCGAGGATCTTGAGATACCTTTTTTTTTTTTATTTAAAACTTGTCACAGTATTCCAAACTTAACAGTTTAAAACTTGACACAACTTCTCTTAAAATGATACAATGCAATGATAAAATATGTCTGACTGGTGCATGTGTCCATTGACCAACAATGAAAATAAAACTAGCACAAACATCTGAGCCGAGGCCTAGCAGTTAGTGCATATTCTTCAGACATATTGAATAGCAGCACTGAATGAGATGCGAGTTTGATTCAGGCTTGCGTTTAGTGGTGACTCACTAAATGCCACAGAAGACAAACAAGCCTGAGTTTCCTCTAAATATTTATTAGGAATAAATTAAAAACAGTACTGGGGAGTAACGAACTAAAACTAATCACACATTTAAAGCTACACTGTGTAACTTTCGGGTGTCTAGCGGTAAAAAAAATAACATGGTTGTGCTTTGGTTCTGCTCCTCTACATTGATAAATTTGGTTTGAGGCACCGGTGTATATATGAATACATCTTTATGAGAGAGGACGTAGTCGTGACATGACACACACAGGTGAACGTATGCATTTTCATGCAAAATCTGTCTGGAAAGCTACAAAATTTTAATAACTATTATAGGTTTATCAAAGTGTATTTGAGTAAAGACATGGTTTGGAGGATTTTTTGGCACTCCCTCATTATTAATAACATCTTGTAATTTTTTAATCGAAAAAGTTGCACAGCATAGCTTTAACTTAATTGAATTTATCGGTAGCGTGACAGTAGCTCAGTGTAGCTCAGAGCAACCCTTCATCCCTAAAAGCTAAATAATAAGATATAAACAATAATAACAACATTAATATATTTTTAATATATTGTTACATATCTAACTGTTTTATGTAACCGGTACAAACTTGCAATTTATGCCACAGTCAGAGGGATAAAAATATATATGAAGATCTGTGTTAACAAACAGATGGAAAGAAACTTTCAAATTAAGCTCAAATTAATTATATTAAAAAAACGGAATAAAACATTTTTATTTCAGTCTCTTCAGAAAAAAATCCTCCAAAAAAAAAAAAAAACACCTACGCCATCAGCAGAGGAATTGCAAGAAATTATTTGAATAAAAAAATACAAATGATTTCTTGCAATTCTCCTACTTAATTAAAAAAAAAAAAAAGTGTCATAAACGCCCCCTATGGTGTTTTAATGTTTAAGGTGGAAAAGTGTGAATGGATTCCCACTTTGAAGCGGTCCAGACATCACTGCTGCCCCATTATATGTGTTTGTGAAAAACACCAATGTGTTGTTGTGGGTTCCCAGACTGACCAGGTGAGCCCGAATCTGACCGATGCCGTCATCCAGTTCCATCATTGCATCACCATAACTACAAGACAAATCACACAGTGTCTTACCACTGTAGTATCTCTGTCTTCACCGGACCCACTCACACTATGGAGTCACTAAGAGCTTACAAATGATCATAATTGTATTTAACCCGTGGCCAGGGAAAATACAGATACATAGTCAGTTTGTTAAAATATACTGAAATCACGGCTCGCTGGACGACCCTTGATTTAAAGTGTAACACAACAAATTTGAAATCGGTTTAATCAGGTGGACTTGGGATATTCAGATCCGAGTCCTCTCAAAACCTGAATGAATTAATAATAATTAATTCCCTTATACAATTAAGTAATCCAAGTCATTACACCACCTTAATCACGGCAATCAAAGCACTAAAAATTACCCCAGATAACCTGTTCAGTTGCTCTAACCCAGACAGTATAACAAATTCTGTCAAATTATCCCAAGTTTGAAACCTGTCCTGTGACAGATGGATGTGATATATGGAGGAAGATAGATGCCTCAGATAGATGTGCACTGGTTATAAAACTTTAAGATGCAGCATGTCAGGCTGAATCTCTCCACTGCCAGCACCTGGCTAATACCCCTCAGCCTTGATCCATTCCTCTGTCAACACAAACCTCATTTAGCATTCTGAAGAAACGTATGCTTACTGAAGCCCCAGTATTCCAAAGCACTGGGAGGAATACTAAACAGTTGCAGACAAGACTACCAATGAAGCCTCTAGCTTTATTTTTGCCTCATAGCAGAAAAAAGAAAACATCTCATTAACCAATCATTTATATGTAATACAAAACTGGAACACACAATGCTGAACGTTTGGTCAAAACAATAAGTGTTATGGCCGTTAAGTAACAGTAAGTTTTTTTTTTTGTCAAGACATTATAGGCAAAAACACTGTTAATTCATACATTGTTTTTTTTTTAATTTTACACTATTTGACTTTTCATAATGTGTTTTCAGACTAGTGGAAAGAAAACATGCAAAATACACTTCTAAGTGTTTATTTCATTGCATTTGATCTATTTGCATCTGTAGATTTCAATTACAAGACATATCTTTAAAGGTCATTTCAAACATGGTGAATTTTTCTGTTGACAGTATTTTCTAAATTTATGGACTGATAATATGACATCCCTTCTGCAAAAAAAAATAAAAATAATAAAGAAGCATTCTAGCATCTAGAGTTTTTACACGTGAAATTACACAATAAAACATTTTCATGTACATTATACAACAGTTAATTCCAGTCCTCAAATTTGATTGGCTAAGCAGTGTTCCAAAAATGCTGAAATTCAGAACTGTTTGAATCACTCCGCTTGAAAATGATTCTGTGTTCCGAAAAGCTTGTCAGTCTGTGCATTAGTGGTGTGATGTTTAATATTTCCAGTATTTGGAGCAACAGCAATTATATGATACTGATTACGTAGAAAATATGGATAATGTTATTCAGTAGTTTTGAAATCTGGTGTAGAAAGAATAAACCTCTTTGAATTAGAAAAACATGGCAATATGTTATCTGCTCCCAATATGCAGGCCTATGTAGGCCTAATCAGAAAGACTCCAATATTTAAAGTGCCCCTATTATGCCATTTTTATGGTTCCTAATATTGTTTAGGGAGTCTCCTACAATAGGATTACATGCATGCAAGGTCAAAAAACACTTTCGTTTTCTCAAAATATGCATTTAATATCAGCTCATTTTCCAGCGATTCTCAAGCGATTCGTTCGAAGCAGTTCAAAGATTCAGTCTCTCTAAACCCCTCCTTTCCGTGAGCCTACTCTGCTCTGATTGGTCAGATGGCCTAGTCTGTTGTGATTGGTCTACGGCGTACAGCACGTGTCGGAAATGATACGCCTATATCAATAGTTCTGTATTTTGAACGCTCTATAGAAAATATAAACATATATTATTTATCATAAATACAGGTTGTGATTCAGTGGAGCAGCTGGTCCAAATAAACAGGATACTGATCCATCTTTCAACAGCAAGCGTTTTGTGAATCCCGCATTGAACTCCCCGAGATTAGAGAAGCAGTCGTCAGTAGAATGACGTGTATTTGTTGGCGGGGTCAAGTTGTTCGCGGCCGGCCAACGTAGAACATAGGCGCGAATTATGCAAATGTGTTCCCCCGTGACGTGTAGCCGTCACAGAAGTGGGATTCGAATACTAACGACTCGTTTCAGCTGTTCAGAGTCGATTCTTTATTTTGGGAGACAATAACTTTATCGTGCACTTTCAGCTTTACAACTTTGCAGAACGTTTACATTCCCATACAGCTACATTACACACTGCATGAAAGGCAATATTGGAAATGGCATAATAGGGGCACTTTAAAATAAATAATATTATTATATATTAATAATAATATTGGCCAATACCAACATAGGCACTGACTGAACATGGCAATTACTAGATGTAGGTAAGTGGCAGATGTTTAAAAATATGATAGTTGTTTTAATGTAAAAAAAAAAGTAATAATGTAAAAATGTTATGTTAAAAAACTGTTATTTCATTAACAGTAATTTCCCTTACTATATATGGCAAAAATAGTAATAAATCTAATTGGGCATTTCATGTCATTTGAAAGTAAAATACTATTAAATGTTCAGTTTTTTGAAAGTGAAAAAGAACAAATCATCTATAAACTGACATTCTCTGATTTCCATGTGTGACGATGAACATTTGATGGTTTTTCATTTAAATAATTATATTTCTTCTTAGTTTTGTGTTATCAGCTATGTACATTAGGATTTTATGTTACATGTTATGCTTTTAAATTAATGTTTATTGCATTATTTTAGTTCTGGCAACCAGTGAAAGGATTTTTTAATACAGTGTATATCGCTCTAGGTGGTTGTTCTGAGTGGATTACTGGCATACTGTATTTCTATAAAGTTGCTGATGTTGTTAGGTGGGTGGCTTAGTAGATAGATGTCTTAGTAAAGTAATAGCACAGCGTTTCCAAAAACAAGCATTATTTGAGCTTTCATTCATGTGATTAACACAAACATCCTGGATGAGTTACGATGGATGATATACTTAGCAATGTTCACATACCGCCCCCTCTGGCTCTTTCCCAGAAAGCGTTTTGAGGCATAGACAGGCGCGTGGGATGCATCTGGCGCCCAGTAGAGAAAGAAGGGCCGCTGGGCCACCGCTTGCTGAGAGATAAAGTCCAAGCCTTCCTGGAGAGAGATAGGATTGAAACCAACATCAGGCACATCTATCCACAACAGCGCTGATCCACACAAATAAACATTAATCAAGCCAATGAACAGGAAAACTCGCCTTCAAATAGATTTGGGTGAGGTTGGATTCCCCCGTTTTCACATTAATCTCAAACTCTTCGTAATACCAGCAAAATACACAGATCATCTCAACTTTCTGCTTCCTGCAGATCTAATGAGACCATCCCTACAAACTCATTTCAACACCATACGAGTTCTTGTTCCAAATGACAAGCTTCCTAAACCAAGTGCTGCAGCAGGGGGTGATCACGAAGTGATCAATATTATAATGTATGCAAAAGTTATTAGCATTTTTATCAATTGCTTTATAACTTTTGACCACAAGGTGGCGCTGCGCCCAAACTTTTTGAGTGCCATCAGGGCATGGTGCTGAAGATGCGTACCGATTTTCATAATAAAGTCTAAGCGTTCTTAAAATATTGAATTTTTTGACAAAATTCAAAATGTCCGACGCCCAAAATGGCTGACATGGAAA
>NW_015662334.1:187913-188578 GCF_001515625.1 Sinocyclocheilus rhinocerous | reverse complement strand
CCAAACCGAGCCGTGCCGTGCCGTACTGAGCCGTACCGAGCCGAGTCGTACCACGCAGTGGAAAAGCGCCATAAAAGTATGAGACAACAACAAAAAAAAATCTTAGGCCTACCATTAAAAGCCGTGTTTGCACAGGTTCTGCACGATCCTCTTCAATAATATCCTCTGCGTCTCAATCGGGCTCAAATTGATAAGCAATATAGACGACGTCATTGTTTACAATACAACCGGAGCACATGCCGCTATGTTGAGGTGCGGGACGTTTAGACGCATGCTAGAGGCGGTTTAGCCAATCACAACACACCGGGCTAGCTAACCAATCAGAGCCTATCGCCTATTTCTGAGGGAGGGGCTTCATAAAAGCAGGAAATGATCAGCGCGTTCAAAGGAGAAGGGACAGAGAGGTGTGGAATAAAGGTAAATTATGTGAAAAATAATGCGTTTTTTAACAAACGAAGCATTAACACATGTTAGACTGCACCCCATAAACACAATCAAGCCCAGAACAAAACAACTCAACCACCCCTTTAAAAGAAGCACTTATATGCATTCTTATACAGAAACTGTTATTTAAGTACATAAATCATGCTTTTAATGGTGGGGCAGCTATTGTAAGTGGATGAATATCTGGTTAAATGTTAACAACGCAACTCCTGTGGATGAAG
>NW_015662334.1:185269-187453 GCF_001515625.1 Sinocyclocheilus rhinocerous | reverse complement strand
TGTTTACAATACAACCGGAGCGCATCCCGCTGAGCTGAGGGGCGGGACGTTTAGACTCGCGCTAGAGGCGGTTTAGCCAATCACAACACACTGGGCCAGCTGATCAATCAGAGCCCATCGTGTATTTCTGAGGGAGGGGCTTCATAAAAGCAGGAAATGATCAGCGCGTTCAGAGGAGAAGGGACAGAGCGGTGTGGAATAAAGGTAAATTATGTGAAAAATAATGCGTTTTTTAACAAACGAAGCATTAACACATGTTAGACGGCCCCCCATAAACACAATCAAGCCTATAAAAAAAACAGTCAACCACCCCTTTAAGACTTTCAGAGAGAGAGAAAGGAAAGAGACATTGGACATGAGAGAACTCACCCTGGAAATTATGATTACAAAGTTCTCCACGATCTACTTTGTGATTAATATTCTAATTTAGCAAAGCTCTATAATAACGTCTCTCTACAGCGGCAGGTACGAGTGCTCCAGGCCCCTTCATCTCTCACATTCGAGATTAACTATTGATTAAGTCTTATTTGCTTAAAATTCATTAGAATTGAAAAGAGGACTAATAGAAGATCTGCTCTGCATAGCAAGTCCATTCAAATTCCCAAAATATGCATGATTAACATATTTCAGCACTGTTGGTGTATTATCCATATTAGCATAATAAGTTGTCGTCTCACTATCATGCAGCCACACACATCTTGTGTTCTCACGTAGAATTAAAACGGCTGAAGCATTTGAAGAATTTTTTCAGCAGGATGACAAAAAAGAGAGAATGAAAAGGAAAATATTTGCAATTGCATTGTAAATCAATATATTCAATATACTGTAAGTCACCTCAGACAAAATGTGTATTTTATTTCTTCAGAAAATAAAGTTCAATAATGTTTTTAAAATCAGTTTGTTTTGTAGGATATACTGTATAATGAATGTTTCATTTACTTTTATCAGTGTTTATGAATGTGGCGGGCATTCACATTCAAAAGAGATGGTAAAAACCTTTCAATTTAAGATCGGTTCTGGCACTTTTAACAAAGTTTTGTAAGTCCATTTGCTTCTTATGTCTAGACCAGGCCTATTCAACCAAAATCGAAGCTGAATAGCCCTGTCTAGACTCTGGTTAATCATATTTAGAATAGCATACTGAAACTCACACCATTTTTACAGTAGGCAGTACGCAAATTTTCTGTGTGCATGAAATATCAAGATGAGCTACTTCGTTGGCAAAAATGTGCAGTATCCTGTATAAGCAGAGCACACTGCTCTGAGTACTGCAACACCTAAATGAAATAATGAACCTGTCTTTCTTTACTTTATTGTTTGCTTGGACCAGCAAAATAAATAACTACATTTACTAAATCTGAATTAATAAGCAATGCATTGTAGCCTACACAGTACTATTGTTTAAAACATTTATCGTAGGCAACATGCAGTAATGTGCAGTAAGCAGTATATTAATATTCTAAGCAAAGACATTGTGATAGAGAGATAAAGGTAAGCCCAGAAGCAGCACATACAGGGGGAACACAGAGGGTTGGCAGTGTAGAAGTTTGGAAACAGCATCCCCTGAGCAGCCATCAGATCTAAGTTTGGAGTTTCCTTGGAGGGCTCCCCAAATGCTCCCAAATCACCCCAGCCCATCTGCAGACAGAAACAGAGAATATGTCGTGAGCATGCTTCTAATTTATGGTGGAAAAACAATCATATCAATCCAAGTGAATTAAATGTATTTATGGAAGTAAATTATATCTTAACAGACTGACAGACAGAGATAGAGAGAGATGTACTTTAGTTTATAGATATGCAAAATTTAACAATAGCCCTTATCGGTATTGGATATCCATGCCAATTATTAAAGGGGTCATATGATGCTATTTTAAAGATCATTATTTTGTGTATTTGGTGTAACAGAATATGTTGACATGCTTTAATGTTCAAAAAACACATTATTTTTCAAATACTGTACATTATTGTAGGTTCACTATGCCCCGCCTCTCTCAAACATGTCGTTTTCAACAAAGCCCCCTCCTTCCGACAAGCGCAGTCTGCTCTGATTGGCCAACTGACCCAGTGCATTGTGATTGGCCAATCAGAGCAGACTGCTCTGATTGGCCAGCTGACCCAATGCATTGTGATTGGCCGAACACCGCAAGCACGCGTCGGAAATGTAACGCCCCTTTCCATAAT
>NW_015662334.1:173086-177783 GCF_001515625.1 Sinocyclocheilus rhinocerous | reverse complement strand
AGAAATAGGCTTTGTGCACAGCCAGCCTTGTACTCTTCTAGGTTCGTCCATAAAATGCGTTGCACAAATTCGAGCATCTGGGTTGTGCTGCTCTGTTGTAAATAAATCTTAACCAGTGATTCCTAATTGCATCTACTTCCGGAAGGCCAAATAAAGTGCTTTTGTTTCGCACTGAAACACAGCCTCTCCCTGACATGGCTGCATCAACATGACTGCTGTTCCTGAAACCACGCCTTCTCTCTTTGCGTGCACATTTGGGCGGCATTATGCTAATATTTCCACATAGTGACGTAGACATGTGGGGGTGTGTTAGAATGAGCCGTTTTAGGTAGGCGTGGTTGACTTAACTTTTATAAAGAATATCTCTTTGGATTTGAGACTTTAGTCTTTGCAACTTTACAGATCTTCTTTATGCACCAAGAGCTTGTAACACTCCAAAGAGAAAGGAAAACTTGAAATCGCATCATATGACCCCTTTAAATGACCTTGAAAGATATTGGAAAAAGTTTAAATCAGACTGCAACTTTTCCAATGTAAACAACAGTAGACCAGAGGTTCTCAACCAGGGGGGCTGAGCACACTAGTGGGCCTTAGCAAACTTCCATGGGGCCCCAATAAATGTTAAATTTAGTTAGTTATATTAACCAAAGCCCTAGATAAAATGTTAAAACAAATATATAAAATATATTTAAATTAGAATTAACTTCACAGCATGAAACATAATTTCAGACATAATTTCTTTTATTTTTATTATTACAACAGCAGTACATCAGCTAAGATAAGTGGGCCTTCTTTTTGTCTTCAGTATTGGGGCCCTGGAGTCAAAAAGCTTGAGAACCACTGCAGTAGGCTATACTGTTTAACTATGCCAGGTTTCAAAAGTACAAAAAAGTCCCCAAAAAATTATTTTACATTAACACATTTGAGGGTCAATTTTTATCCAAAGAAACTTACAGTACATTGCATTCGAAATATACATTTTATCAGTTTGTAAATTCCCTGAGGAGCAAACAAAGACCCTGGTGTTGCTAGCACCATGCTCTACTCTACTGTATTTGGTATGAATCATCATATGATGATGAGGTTTCAATTCATCCCTTCCAATGCATTATAAATGCTTGCACTTAAAGCATGTGACATTGCTTAGTGTGAATTGTATTTTTGGTTTAAAAACAGGTAAAACAGTATAAATTAGTAATATCATCTCTTTGGGATATAGTTGTCAGCACTGCATTTTGCAACATACATTGTAATAAATACAAAAATAAAGAGAGAATATGCTATTTATACACAATATACAAAATCAACTATAACAAAGTACATCCAACACAGATGTATTTCACACACCAAAGATATGCGTTGCACAGACATGTATTGCTCGTACAATTGTATTATATAAACACAAAAAAGTGTAAAATCGTATTACGTATTGCATACAGTCAAGCGCCGCGAAACTATGAATCATGTGTGACTGTGCGTCACGTGACCGGTGTGTTTGTAGCGTCAACATGGCGGCTTAGTGTGAATTGTATTTTTGGTTTAAAAACAGGTAAAACAGTATAAATTAGTAATATCATCTCTTTGGGATATAGTTGTCAGCACTGCATTTTGCAACATACATTGTAATAAATACAAAAATAAAGAGAGAATATGCTATTTATACACAATATACAAAATCAACTATAACAAAGTACATCCAACACAGATGTATTTCACACACCAAAGATATGCGTTGCACAGACATGTATTGCTCGTACAATTGTATTATATAAACACAAAAAAGTGTAAAATCGTATTAAGTATTGCATACAGTCAAGCGCCGCGAAACTATGAATCATGTGACTTTGCGTGTCACGTGACCGGTGTTTGTAGCGTCAACATGGCGGTGTGTATAGCAGTCATTGCGAAGGAGGTAAGTGAAAACATGTAATGCTTTTGTGATACAGCAAATGATTTCTTGGTAATGGTTGAACGCATCTGAGATCCATCAGATTTTGATGGATTGATGAGTTTCTAATTTGTGTCGCGTTCAGGACTGTGTAGCAACATTCATATGCGTGCGAATATATTTACTTGCATGGTCTTTACAGTTTAATATAAATACATTGAAATGGCACAAGTACAGTATATGCAATATGGTATGCTATGAGATATACCATGTTTTACTTTTTTGTTTTGCAAACCTACATTGTTTTGAACGATGCTTGTGTCATGGGAGAGCGGGGAGTGTTTGTTTTTGTGTCAGTGTTTTTGCATTCCCATATTTGCGTTATTATACAATGTCTTCGAAACTGTGTAAATTAGTGTGTAAAGAGTGCTGTTGCAATCTACCACACTACCGGTACCGGATGAATTGCGACAGTATGTGGGGACGACATCATACAGTTAATCAATTTACTTATTCGAAATAATTGAGACACCCCCCACATATAATAAACCTTCACATTAATTAAAATTACAGAAATACATAACTACACAAAACCACTCAAAACGTAACCGACAATGTATTAGTTAAGTCTTATTTTGTGCAATCTTTGAGCCCAGTCTTTATGCGTTCATCTGGTCAGCTATTAGATTTCTGATATTGAAGATGAAAAATAAAAATATTGTGATGATGCCTAGCTGATGGTACCTCATCCTGCTTATTATACAGCTACTTAAATAAATGTAGACAGTAATAATGGTAGAGTTTATTTTATTAGCTTTCTTGTATTGACTGCTAATCACAAGCACAGCTGTGTAAAAAACAGACTTCCTGGATGAGCAATCATTGGTCCAGTGTTGCTCTGGACATTAGTCATCATTCAAAAAGGTTTGACTGCGAAATGCTGTGATTGGCTAATCAGGATGAAGTATTTTAGAAAGCCCTTGTATAAATTAAAATTAAATGATAACCTGCTGATTCAGATAATATTGGTTCTGTCATTTAACATCCATTAAAATTAATACTTCCTTACCTAGTAGAATTATTTTTTTTTTTTTTAGTAAATGCATTACATTTTTACACACAACTTATTACGTGTAAGATGAAATTTCTTTTTAACATCTTATGGATTCTTTAAAAATTAGACATTTTCTGTAAATGATTGAACATTGCCATTTGGAAATCATGGTCTAAGGTAGCATTAACATGATTTATGCATTGATCAACTCTATTGCAATGAACAGATTATTTTAGTCTAGTTCATGTTTATTTCTACATTTATGCACGTTAAGTTGTAATAAAATTACAAGCTGAAATTGTGTTTCCTGTAATAGCAAACTTGCCCCTAGCATTACGTTGATCTCTGCAGAACTATCCACTGTACATTCGGAGCGTTCCTACACAGGGGGAACTCAAGTTCCACTACACAGTGCACACTTCTCTGGACGTGGTGGAGGAGAAGATCTCTGGTGTGGGCAAAGCCTTGGCCGACCAGAGGGAGCTGTATCTGGGACTGCTATATCCAACTGAGGACTACAAAGTGTATCCTTGAAGTCGGCATGAAACGGGTGTTGTGGTTGTCTTTTCTTCCTTATTGTGATGTATATCCCTCTTGTCAAATGAGGGGAAAAAATGTAGGGCCAGACTTGATTTTGTCCATCAGAAATTGATTGGATTGATGGATTGTTGTGGTTTAATACATTTGGAAGTTAATGTTTTTGATTAAATATTATGAGGGTTTAAAAAAATAATAATGTGCACGTATAAATTCATCATGTAAACACTGCAGTATTCCAACATTGTCAATTTTGATTTCATGGTGACTTTAATAGTGATGGACTGATATCATTTGACCATTTTGGGATTATCACAATGACCAACAATTGTGTCATTTTCCATCTAATGACAGCCTTGTCTAATTTGCTATTAGGGCTGCACAATTAATCAAATTTCTAATCGCAATTACAATTATGGATGCCACAATTACGTAATCGTTCAAAGCGGCAGTTAATCGTTCAAAGTCCACATATGTTATTCTGTGTGCTTAAGATGCGTTTTTTTTTTTTTGCGCTCTACATGTTATCTTAAGGGTTTTCCCATTATTTTTATTTTAGTTTTAGTATAACATTATAATACCATTCATATTTTTACTTTTTCATTATTTAAAGAAGAAACCAATCGGATGTATAGTTGACATTTGAGGCTTAATACTATAGAAAAGCACAAAGTTTTGCAGTTAGAGTGTTTTCAGCTTGTTTATTTTCATATAAAAATGCGGCATGCAGTTGCATCAAACAATGGTATTAGGGCTGTCGCGATAACTGCAATACCGCGCTGTTGAAGAGCAAACCGCAGAGGAATGCAAGAACCGCAGCAACCGCGATTTTTGCATGTTTTCTTTTTTCGTAAGGTTATGCCCTTTTACACTTCATGCATGTAGACTGAATATTAAACAAGTTAGTAATGATAACATAATGTGTACCATGCTGATTTGTACAGAGGCTCCGTAGATTTGCACTTAACAAGCCTAAACAGACAGTGAATGAGAGAGAGATCGACTGAGCGCGTGCGATTACTTGCGTCTGTCCTCCAGGCCGAGTCATATATATTTGTGAAAATAGATTGTTATGTCCAAGGAAAGCGAGATCTCTGTCTTAGCATCGAAGCATAGCTGGTCAGCTGAGCCTTCTAAAGTGGCGCTCAAAGTTAAAATGATCTCAACAGCGTGTTTCATTATGTCTCTCTTTGAATGAATGAATCAGCGTTTTTGAAC
>NW_015662334.1:143239-172937 GCF_001515625.1 Sinocyclocheilus rhinocerous | reverse complement strand
TATGTATGTGTGTGTGTGTGTGTGTATGGCAATAATACCGCATACCGCGCTATTGAGCCACTCAAAATTACCGCAAGGGAAATTCCCTCACTGCGACAGCCCTAAATGGTATAAACATCAATGTAAATTGTGATAATCGTAATTAATAAATCGCAATTACAATTTCAAGGGAATAATCGACAATTATGATTTTTGTCATAATCGTGCAGCCCTATTTGCTATCATTAAATTACATGTATTTATAGGAATTATTAGCCATACTGCTCTTCGGATATCAACAACAGCTACTGAGGAACTCATATCAGTTGACCACTAATTCTTAACCAAAACAGAATGACTGACTGACTTCTGTGGAACATAAATGAAGATATTTTGAGAAATGTCAATGGTTGTCCACACAATTGAAGTGAACTTTTAAACTTCTGTTACTAACATCTGAAATACCATATTTTGTGTTCCACAGAAGAAAGAAATGCATACAGGTGTGTAACAACATGACAATTTTCATTTTTGAGTGAACTTCCCTTTAAGATGGAAAGCTTTCTAATGCATAACATTTTCAGTCATTATTAAAATATCATCATCTTAACAAGAATTACAGATATGGCTACGTGACGAACTCTAAGGTGAAGTTTGTGATTGTTGTTGACTCTTCCAACACATCTCTGCGAGACAACGAAATTAGAAGTGTAAGTTCTATAGGTGTATTGTGTCAGTTTAACAACAAATGTGAGATGTCAATCAGATGGGTGTAATGAGCTTTTTGTCTTTGCTCAGATGTTCAGAAAGTTACACAACTCCTTCACTGATGTAATGTGTAACCCATTCTACAATCCTGGTGATCCAATTCAATCAAAGTAAGTGCATTTAGTGAATGCATACATTTGGAGTATTTGCTGTGTGTTACAACTGATCCGCTAATGTAATATTTTTCTCTCCTCAGGGCTTTTGACAGTATAGTTTCAACTATGATGGTGCAGGCCTGCTGATGTCCTCTCTTCACAATTGTATATATTTACATCAGGTGTCTATTGTGTATTGTTTGTAAGGTGTAAATAAATATTTCATTTTTGTTTCATCGTGATAATATTGATTTTATTTACACCGATTTGACAAATTTAAGCACTGAAAAATTAAAAGTACTGAAATTCACAAGACATCTCAGCCTCTCACAGGCATAGTATTTTAAAGAAATTGAATAAAATATATAAATAAAATAGTAACCAATCAATATAAATCAAGTCTCCGTTTTTGTAGTGTCATTCAAGCTACACACACACACAAAATAATAACTGAGCTCCCGTCATGCAATTACTCAAACATAAACTAATCAGCACCAAGAAGTGCTTTGAAGATAACAGAAAAGTCAAATGAATATCAAAAAGAATCAACCCAAGGATGAGCTCTTCCATTTTCTCTAAAATAAAAATTAGTTTTATAACAACTGAAAAAAAAAAAAAAAACTCCAAATGATGGAAGTATGGATGTACAAATGTCACATTTGCAAAAAAATCAAGTATAAATGTTAAGATACCACTATGGTCACTGAAATATTGCAATAATTTTAGTCTTCACAAATCTGAAAGCAACATTTTCATTTCTTTTTTTAGTTTCAGGTTTTTTTTGTTTTTTGTTGTTTAAGTTGTAAGGTTACCAGATTACCACTAAGGTTATTGAATCATTATATTTGAAAAGTGCAAGGTCATGGACCACTGCTGCTCTAAAATAATTAAAGCTCCATATCATGTGATGTGCTGTTATGTATTGGCAGAACTGACCTAATGAAGTGGCAGCCCCTGAACGGGTTGTAAAATCTCGAGGCACGGAAACCTCGTCCTCGGGACCAACCTCCACGCATGTTTGTGTCTGTAGTCCTGAAACCTGGAATATTTGTTCTTTTTGGCAATACCTAGTTCACAAAGAGTTTGATGTGAATTGGTTTTCTGTCACAGATTTTCATCCATAATGATTCATGACAAACAAACCAACACGGAGACACCATGGCTATGTTCACACCATAAGCAAAAGTGCCCAATTCTGATTTTCAGTTCATGTTATTTTGAATTATATTAAATAAATGCAATTTTAGGAAATCAGCGATTACAGTTTTTTATATTTTTCCTCATATTTAATTTTTAAACAAAAACATTAAAATATGGTGTACTCCTGTAATTGTAAATTTAAATTGAAAAAAAAAAAAAAAGGTTTTTGTTAAATGTGAGCCAAAATCATCACAATTAAAAGAACCAAAGACTTAAACTACTTCAGTCTGTGTGCATTGAATTTATTTAATACACGAGTTTCACAATTTGAGTTGAATTACTGAAATAAATGAACTTTTCCATGACATTCTAATTTATTGAGATGCACATGTAGCCTCATTGCCATGTAATGCATAACCATATGCCATTGCTGTACATTTCCATCTCACCTTAATGAAACGTCCTCTGAATAGTGTTTCATCTAAAGTCATGGCAGTCCTCACAGACTCTCTCTCTGAGAATTCAATGTAGGCAAAACTACAAGGAAAATATACTCATAAAACATGCTTGATGTTAAAATATATGTTTGTTGTAGAGCCAGTTTGGTACATACCCTTTTGGATGGCCAGTTAATCTATTATACGGTATTGCAACTCTGTTAACATGGCCACAGTCATTAAAGTACATCTCCAGTTCGTTTGCAGTTGCTCTATAATCCACCTGTAAATCAATCAATACTGCTTGTAGTGTTCCATAAACATACACTACAAATAATGGAATCATGTAATACATGATTAAAATACAATACCAGTCATAAAGTTCAAATCTGTTTCTACTTATTGCAATAACTACCTAGCAAAGAAAATCTAAAGAATGTAAGAGGCTTACATTCCCCACATAGATAGATCTCCTATCAGAATCTATTTTCTCCTCATGGGTCATACTGAAGAATAATCCTGAGGAAGGCAAGATTATGAAGTTAATTATAATCATATAAAATATTAACATATTTTAAATAATGAACATCATTTAAGGTGAAACATGATAGGTAGGTCCAGGGCTAGTGCTATATTTAGGCCATATAATTCAGTAACCGAGGCTATATTTGTGTTGGTTTTAAACACTAGTGTAAAAATGGCCTAAATTAGAATATTTGTTAATTAAATCCTCCAAATGCACCTAAAAATAAAGGTTCTAAAAGAGGGTTTCACAGTGATGCCATGGAAGAATTAATTATTTGGGTTCCCCATATTTTATATATATATACATATATAATATGGGGAAACATTTTATTGAGTGGAATTCTAATATTTTTGCAACCGCTATTTGGGTAAATAAGTGTATCCAATAAAACTACATAAGCACTGGTCTACTTTATCATTTTAACCAAAAATGTTAACAGTGAAGTCCTTTATTCATTTTAATATCATGCAATTCATTCATTTTGGTGGGCAAAACAACTGTTTGATTTTCTCACGTAATCTCACATTATTTAAAAACAATGCTTTTATTGTGTGTTAAATGAACTGTATCTTTTTTTGTCAGTGGTTCATGATGACAGACATGTTCAATAGCTTTCAGTCAAGACTTCATACTGAAATGGACAGAAAACTAACCTAACTACTATGGTTAAAAATTTAGAAAACTAGCCCCGGTCTGCCCTACATAATTCAGAGTTTCATTAATCAGCCAAGTCAATGTTTTTGCCATTGGAGCATGGCATGATAACAGACAGATGACAGGTTGACCAGATGACTAGGTTGTACATGTTATATAGAACACGTTTAAGTCTAAATTTCAAGCTTCATACTGAAATGGACAGAAAACTAACCTAACTACTATGGTTAAAAATTTAGAAAATTAGCCCCGGTCTGCCCTACATAATTCAGAGTTTCATTAATCAGCCAAGTCAATGTTTTTGCCATTGGAGCATGGCATGATAACAGACAGATGACACTCTTCTAGGTTGTACATGTTATATAGAACACGTTTAAGTCTAAATTTCAAGTACTGTCCAGGAACTCTGCAAATGTGTCATTGGCACATTTAACTAGGGTTCACACTTGTCACAGAAGGCTGTCCCTGCGCAAGCAGAGATGTCCTTAGATAAGACTACACGCCGGGCTGTGACAGCCCTTCTGGGGCATGCCTCATTGGGCAGTGATAAGACACTGTGGCCCAGCAGATGGGCTCAGGTGTGGGCCAGCTGGCTGCTCACCTGCCTGAGGGCTGTAGGGAAGCGGTATCTCTACCTCATACTGCATGTCAGACTCGTCCATTTCCAGCACACGAGTTGAATTTCATCCAGCTCCTGAAGGAACAAGATAATTTTTCACACAAACAGCTCCTTATGTACAAAGAAAAAAAAAATGTGCATGTGTAGATGACATGACATCTCTTGCAGGATGACATTTTAAACTGTTTTTTCTAATTTGTGTATGATTTTTTTTTCTGTGACCACATATTAATTTTGACACTACATTAAAAAAATTGTACAGGACTATTTAAAAATAATAGTTCACCCAAAAATGAAAAATGACTGTCATTATTTATTAGTTGTATGCTGTTATTTTTTTCTGAGATACACAAAAGAACAATGGCAAAACTTACAAAACTTAAATTCGATGTCCTAAAATAATTTTGGGGTAATCTGTCCCTTTAAATTAACCGAGAGAGGGGAAAAAATGCTTATTAAAAGTTATTAAAATATTATCTCCTTTATGTATAGAAATAAAACCTTCATTTATTTTAAATGTATAAAATAATTAATATTTAGTAACGATTGGTTTGTTGAGTGCAATAAAACATTTAACCATCCTTAAGGCCGCGTCACCAAACTGCCAACGACTTTGTGTGATAATTTCCAATGAGAATGACAAACTGACAAAAAACTGCAGTAAGGTAGGCCTATATGTGAATGTGCGTCGCGATTTCACAGTAGGCTATTTATCAATTGTGCAATACAAAGAACTTAATTCTCCTAATACAAAACAAAACATTGATTCCCATTAGCGCACTTACACATTTTTTAAGACGCGATGAAAAGGCGAACGATAATCTTATAATCGATTTAAGTCATGTGGATTCTGATATTGACAATTTGATCCGCCATGTTCATATGTGAAACGTCCCTGATATTCGCCTAATAGTGATATCTAACGATTTTTCCCACTACATAGCTATTATTGTTCACAGCGGAGTAAACAGACATAATACAATACATATTTTTTTCCTCAGTTTGTACAACTTTACCTGGTGGATCCTCGCTGGTTTTCAACATCAGCCCCAACAGCCTTCCTGTTACAGCCTTTAACTAACACATCTGACTCAACTAATCAAATGCTGTTGAGTGTAGTAAAACAGGTGTTATATATATATATATATATATATATATATATTGAAATTTGAGGTAATTATTTTCCTCTAAATTATGTTTAAAAAATCATGAAGGAATGTAGAATTGATATTCCAATCCTAATTGAATCAAATAACAATCATCTAAAAATCCAGTAAGATCTGCGCAGTAGGCTAATCTAAAACAAGTCCCATTAGATATTGTGTAATCTTTATCAAAACTCTACTTTTATTGGATCGTTATGATGTACCCAGGCCCGGACTATGGAGGACGAAACCTGCAAAAACAATAAATAAATAAATACACAAATAAATAAATAAATATGCAAATAAATAAAGAAATGTCTGTATAAATACACAAACTGGGGGCGCAGCTTTCCCGCTGACAGGAAATGCATGGTGTTAATCCAGTATGGCCTACTTAAAGTCACTTTTTCCTTTTAACAGAGCAAGATACATAAAAAACTGAGCTGTATTGTCCGTACAGTATCTGTGACTTTACAAACGAGCCAAAGAAATGGCCAGTGTCGTTTCCTGACGTCATATTTTGTAACCCGATTGAGTCTCCAGCTAGAGACAACTGTAATATCAGTATCCCATGGTCATCGTGAGATGACTGGTATGAAGTGGTTTAATCGAGGAACAGACAGCTTTTTCCCATTAGTTATCAGAACAGAAAATACAGGTGACAAAAGTATGTTTATTAAGCAAATAACAGTTCAGTATTGCAAATAAGAGCTATGTAAGCATTAATATTTTACATTGGCCACTTAAAATCTTTTATAATTTAGCTCTCTCATGATTATAACTACAAAACTAACCCTATGAAAAAGTGTAAGCTAATCAGTCCCCTTGACTGATGAAGTTAATAGGCATGTGCAGGCAAACACTCAAGCAGGTCACACACGACCCGCCTACTCTTGCATAATTGACACCCTCTCATTAGCATGTTGCGCAGAGGGAAAAAAATGTGGAACTACATTCAGAAATAAATGAGTGATCAAAGGAAAATAGTTAGGATGAGTTTAGCATTTAAACAAACATTTTCCATTTGCCCACCAATTTATTTTATTTATTTGCCTACTTTCATCACATGTATAATTATTTATTTATGTATTTAAACAAGAATACGTGTATTTATGCAAACATTTATTTATTTATTTGTGTATTTATTTATTTATTTATTGTTTTTGCAGGTTTCGTCCGCCATAGATTTGGCCCGCTGCCCTGTTTTTTGTTATTATTATTATTATTATTATTATTATTAATGTTTTATATTTATGCCTTCTCAATGTACCAAAGTGATCATTTCCGATTTTTTCATTCGATAATAAATCGATAATAAATCATAAATCGGTTAGTCTTGACTGGCAGCGCTGCACTATACGAATCAGCCCTCGTGTGTTCCGCGCTTCCGTCAAACGATTCCGAACAGAACCGATGCGCGGGACTCATGATGAGAAAGTGGCCAGAAGAAGCAGTGAAATGTAGCAACATCACTGACCTGTTCAGGGCTTCAAGTGCAGGTCAGTTTCATCTATAAATACGCTAGATAATTTTGTCTTTATTAACCTAGTTGAGTGCTAGTAGGCTATCTGTCAGGCTATCAGTAGCACCCATTATTATCATCATTCAGAATACTGTGGACTAAAGGACATCAATATCGATTGTAAAGTTACATAATTTTTTTTTAGCAGAGACAGATATTCACATGGATTTATTGTACAGGGAGGGAGGGAGCTAGAGCAGACAGCAACACAAAAATAATATGAGTAACAGGCTCACAGTCTAATAATTCAATAGTGTATTAGACTTTTTCAACAAATACATTGTACTAATTTTGACATTTAGGCACTTTAGAAATTGTGTTTTAATACACTACTAGTCAAAATGTTTTGATCAGATTTTTAATGTTTTTTAAAGAAGTCTCTTCTGCTCACCAAGCCTTCATTTATTTGATCCAAAATCCAGCAAAAACAGTAATATTGTGAAATATTTGTATTACAATGTAATTTATTAATGTGATTTCAAAGCTGAATTTTCAGCATCATTACTCCAGTCTTCAGTGTCACATGATTCTTCAGAAATCATTATATGCTTATTTGCTGCTCAAGAAACATTTCTGATTATTATTATGTTGAAAACAGTTTAGATCTTTTTTTCAGGTTTCTTTGATGAATAGAAAGTTCAGAAGAACAGCATTTATCTGAAATAGATTTGCTGTTTCTTGAACAGCAAATTAGAATGATTACTGAAGGATCATGTGACTGAGTAATGATGCTGAAAATTCAGCTTTTTGATCACAGGAATAAATTACATTTTAAATATATATTCCTATCGAAAGCAGTTATTTTAAAGAGTGAAGTGACGGGAAAGGGAAGTGAAGGTGCAGTGCAAGAGAGAACCTTTAATTATTTTCCACGGCCCCAGACTAAGGATTTAGACCTTTTTTTATGTGATGGCCATACAAATAATAGGGTTGTCTGGTTTCAGAAATTGTTGTGGATGTATAGGCTATATACAGGAAATAAGGGGCCAAAATTACACCTTTTGGGGTACAAAAGCTTAAAAGGACATATGTGTTCATTTTTTACCCCTAATAGGTGGGCCTACAAATTAGTACCTTAAGGGTACGAATTACTACTCTTAAGGTACTAATATGTACGGTGTACTGCTTGGTTTCAAGCTGTTGTACCCCAAAAGGTACAACTTTGGCCCTTTTTTTTCCTGCGTGGCCTGGATGAGTGTGAGATTTCCCGGCCTGAAATTGAATCCCAGTCCGGCCCTGGATGTACCGATTAAATGGATGTACAGATTAAAAAGGATAGACTGATGCACCTTATGTTGTTGAAAGCTGACTGTTAAAAAATATATAATAATAATAAAATTTAAAAAAAAAAAAATTCCTAAAGGATGAAGTTACCAAATAACCTTAGTCAAAATAGTCAAAAAGAATACCTGCATAGTCAAATAAACTATTGTAGGAATGTGTCGAGTATTCCTATTAAGTTTTGTCATTTTGTATTTTGACATACTTTCATGGTATTGGAATAATGTCTTGCTAGGATTCCTGTGGGATTCTTTGACTAGGAATGCTGGTCAATGGCCAATGTGATTGACAGATAGCTGCCAAGACATCAGTATGAATGTTCCTTCTTATGACGGGTGCGATTTCACACTTTTAACTGATGTCTATAAACTTATAAACATGGTTTCAATTGTACCTCATTGGGGACCGCCTTTGATAAATGGACACAGGCGTACATCACATTCCAGCTTTTAAGAATATGACATTTTGTGGTTTTTTATGTTAAAAATACACGAATTGAGAGACTAGTCATATTTCACTGTCTTTTTAATTATACAGATACGTATCTCAACACAGACAATAACCTGATTTAGAATGTTTACAGCGTCACATGTCCAACAAAGCGCACAGTAAGAGAGGGTGAGGGAATTGCAAAAGGGGGGAAAGAGCATGCAAGAAATAAATAAAACTCTCCTGGCACAGTTCACATCGTCTAGAGAATGATAACAGGACCTTGAAAGAGAGAAAAAAAAAACATTTTCCTTAACACACCAACATTTCCTATTGAAACAATGCCTTTTCCTGTAATGATGTATTGCACAATACAGTATATCATGTTTGCCTAAATGTATCAAACCAAGCCTTTGTTAGTACAGAAATATGTATCTTGTTGTTATGGCATTTATCGTGTGCGTGTTCAATGCCCGGCCCACTCAGCTAGTCAAAGTAATATTCAGTTCTACAGTAGTGTAAGGCTTCTTCTACAGCCTTGCGTGTTCTCTTTTAAAAGGATTCAATTGTACAGTTTTTTTCTGTTAGACCTAGTGGATGGTATAGTCATTAAAAAATAATAAGAAAAAAACATTAGTGATGCTTGACAACATTACTGATGTGCAGGGATATTTTATTAAAAATTACTTAAACCAGTCCAAAATGGTTTGCTGGTCTTGTCGTAGCTGGTTTTAGCTGGTTTTGCTAGTCTCCCAGCCAGAAACCAGCTTGGTGACCTTAGGCTGTTTTAAGCTGGTTTGTTTTTTCAGGAGGGCTTTTGGGATGCCAAGATAAAAAGGTCATAACTTAAACCATGCTGTTGACTTGTTAACCTTCAGCATCCATTTTACTTCAATAGTATGTTCGCTTAATGTGTAGGATGTAGTTTCTCTCTCTCTTTCCCAATGTCAATCTTTGAACGGAGCAGCTGCCCAACTTGCATACACTGACAAGGCCAAATGCTGACTGAATCTAAGCATCCACAAATTTGCTTTGAGAATGACGGCCCTTCAAAATGCCAGATAACAGCAGAATTACAGCACACAGTTAAAGATGCATTTGCATATTCTTGATTTTGGTTAGTAACAGAATGGCCAAAAATATTGCAAATATATATTTGTATGAGTTCTGGACTAGCAGACATGCAAAGCTCAAAATGAGTTTATGGAAGTTCTCTACCATAACTTTGCTAATGGTGTTATTTTAAAGCTCTTGAGATTCAAGTAAGTTCCTTAGCAAAATCATTAATAGAAAGTATCTCTCACTCTATTTTTTTTTATCTCTCACTCACACTCATGCATTCCCATAATGAAATCTTTGAGCAAGGTTGGTTTAAATGTTAGAGAAGCATTTGTAATCTTATCTAATGCTTTGGATGCCAGGAACAAGCACTCCCCTGGCTTGGAATTATAGTACAGATCTCTTCCCTGGATGTGTATACTGTCGTCTTGTGCTTTCAACATGGTCATTTTGTACACTTTGGTTTATGGGCA
Organism: Sinocyclocheilus rhinocerous; assembly: GCF_001515625.1. Classification (NCBI taxonomy): domain Eukaryota; kingdom Metazoa; phylum Chordata; class Actinopteri; order Cypriniformes; family Cyprinidae; genus Sinocyclocheilus; species Sinocyclocheilus rhinocerous. The sequence continues at coordinate 162,810 of NW_015662334.1, read as the reverse complement.
TTGCCGCTCACCCACGTTCAGGCTTTTTTTAGGTGACGCAATGTCCAAACGGCTTCTATGGATGTGCAGTTATGCTTTGGTCTGTGCTTTTATCGTTTTGGATATTTATGAGATATGTTTATGTTCAGGGCTCAAAACGTTCTAAGCTAGTACAACTATGCAAGCTCAATTTCACTCATTGTTGCATTCCGAATATGTCAGAACACAGTTCATGACACAACAATTCTAAGACTTACCACAGGGGGTGCTATAGCGGGCATAAATGTAAACACTCTTCTACAGTCAGGTAAACTAAAGTCATGGCAGAGCAACAGTTTAAAGAGAATTTTGCTGTGCAAGTTAAAGTTGGTTTCAACTGTCAACATTTAGCTACCTGAATAATAATTTAACATCCGATTTAACGGCACAGACATTTGAAAGAAACTCCCATCACACCCTTGAGAACTGAGGTTTGTTACTGCCGAAGTAACACAACAGTAACGCAAGAGTGCATGCTTTTGCATTGCTACGTACTTCTGTAGATTGTTTTTGGCTTAATATGTTGTATAACAGCCCATGAAAAAAGGACTTTGGTGGCCCATCACTTGTATAGACATGAAAATAGACAAAAAAAGTTTTGAGTTTCTTTGCTGAAATGTCTTGTATACCTCGAGCAGGATGATAGATTTGCATGTCTGCTAGTTTCATTCATTCAAACTGTCTTGCATTTGTGTACAGGAGGTAGCTAGTAAGGAAAGGGAGGATGGTGTATGAAAAATCCTCCTCAAAATGTAGGGAGAGATAGAGAGAGAGACCTACTTCATCAGACTGGTGTTCTAGTAATTCACTGGTTCAGGATCATGTGTTGCTGTTATTTTCTGGATGAGTTCATATATTACTTTAGAAATCCGATAATAGATTATCCGCTTATGCCATGTGAAAAATTAAACCATCAACCCACCTCATGCCTAAAGCAACACCAAAATAGAATGAGCAACAAGCAGGCCTTTCAAGTTTGGTCCGTATCAGAAGTACGCCACGTAATCAACAAAATTGGCGTTTCAATTAGACTGCAGAAAATTATAACTGACCAAAACAAAGGCTGTAAACAGGGCTGCAAGTGTAAGCTGGTGGCAAAATTCTAAGTATTTTTACACGGAGGGGTAGCCTTGTCCGTTGTAACTGCCATCACCGCAACTTCTATTGATATTTTCCAGACTACATTAAATACGGGTTATGTTTCGGTACTATGTTGGATCACAACCTGAGGTCCAAAGTAAAATCTGGGTACTTAAGCAAAACCAGATGAGAACCAGATAGTGTTTGCTTGATTTTTGTGTCAGAACTATGGATAACTGAGGGTTTGTTTTTGTGATTGTATGTGCATGCATGTGTGTTTGTGTGTGCAAATTACACATTGGACCACTGCAGTGACACTTTGGCCCAAAGGATGGCAATGTTACACACAGATTCTAGCGGCTTCCCTCCCAAATGCCAGTCTGGGAACTTCTCAGCGGGGCGAGCTAGGTCAGTCTATTGTGGTTTGGCGTGCCGTTAAAGTGATGCCATTTGTTTCGACACGCTTATGGCTACAAGAACGTCTCGCCCAACATGTCCGTAAGCAGAGTCCTCAGGCAGTAATTTACACAAGCAGTGATGTGAACCACTTCCTCCTCCACTGTTACAACAGACGTTGTAAATTGATCATTCAGACAGAAAAGATTAAATGGAGAGAAATTAAATTCTAGACATTATACTTTAAAGGTTTCTGTTATTTGGCAAACTCATTTTTGGACCTCTTTTTAAATACTATGTACATTCACATTAATTTACTGTGGTAATTTTAGATATATTTATATGTGTATTTATATTATAAGATACCCTAAGGGCCGTTTCTGAGGTTCCATTCAGTAGCTGAATTCTCTTTTCATATTGCACCTCCGTTCTCTCACTGTCTTACAATGCGAGCAATATAAAATATTCTACATGAGGATTCTCATCATCAATATTGATACAACAAATCGAACAATAGGTACAATACAGCTTCTCTCCCATTAGAGTGTCTTTTTCTGTCCAATGTTTGGCTGAAACCTAAAAGAAGACAAAGAAAGAATGCATTCCTCATTCTGAGTACGCACACAAGCAGATATTGAAGACAGAGACATCCAGAAACAGAAAGTAATATCTACAAGCAACGTTTGATCCCTTCATGGATATCTGCTTAGAGGTTCTGTCAGGAGACAAAAGGGATGAACATACAGAAGATGGGGGGAGGTAGAAAGAGCGAGAGAAAAGAGAACCAAGTCTACGCCAGTCTCGTGAGACTCTACAGTCTTGTCATGCTTTGGAAAACGAGGGAGAATGAAATCGTACTACAAAATGAAATGTCTCAGCATTCAGAGAGCTTTAGGAAAACCAAACGAAAATGTTTGAGAAGAAAAGGCTCATTCTTAGTGTACAATCCAATGAGGTTTTTGGCAGTTCCATTGCCATTCGCCTTTCCTTTTGAGGCCAATCTGTCTCTCTTCGTTTACTCATCCTCGCCTTCTCTTTCGTTTTCATGTCATTTCTCTTTGCGGCGGACTGGGTGACGTGCTTTAAACATCCCAGGTGTGACCCTCCCTTGCCATAGCGATGGATCCGGGCTAAAGTCGGCATTCCTCAGGATCTGAGTGGGCAGCACAGTGGGCACAGTGAAGGTTTGAGTGTCTAGTCACCATGCCACCTCTCCACAGACTGTGGAACTCTGGGCTGGCTTTACTGCTGAGGAGGTGAAGTTGTTTGCGTTTGGTTACAAGATGAGTGCTTCTTAGTAACTTTGGCAGTGTAATAAAAAGTTTTGGATCATGTATTTTTTTTTTCACTTAAAATTCATTTGGGTTCACGTCAGTACAGAGAGGTGAGTCTGGTGTAGATTTTCTTGGCTCGCTAGCAAGGTAGTTAACAGGTTTTATTCTTCTTATTATCGTCATCATTATTTCTTTTGGATTTTTGGACTTTTGTTTTGTTTTAATTAAAGCCAAAAAATGAAATGCAATGTGTCATGTTGTGAGGAAAAAGCTCTGTGGAAGATTTTCCGAGCAGCAACATGCTCTTGTCCATTATTGACATCCCGCAGTGGCGGCTGTCAGTCATTTCAGAGGAATCCATCCTACATATATTTAGTCCTACCTGGGTCAAGACATGTTCATAGTATGGTGCCACCCCAATTCACACAGAGCACACCTCACTTAAAGGGTGTAGGTAACTGAGGCCATGCCTAAAATTGTCTTATACATGAATAAAACATGTAACGTGTAACTATACGTGTTTTCCTGGCTTTCTTGGTGGCATCCAGTATACCAGACCCTGCTCATGTTGCATTAAACACAGTAGATCCTTTTGTGAAGGAATCTGAACCTTGATGGGTTTTTTGGCGATTGAGAAAACAAGATGTGGAAGCCAGGTTGCCGTAGTTCATTTTGAGAGGATGGCTAAGTATGGTGGAGGTTCCTCAGCTTGTTTTGGATGAAGGATGTTGTAGCAGCAGTAGACGTGGCTGGGCATGGGTTAAGATTTGGGGTTCATCAGTCAACGGGATGAGGAATCCATCAGGGCAGGTGTTGCTGGAGTGGTTGAGCGAGAAACGCTGCTGGAGCTCGCTTCTTTTGGACTGCCACTGCTGCTGGTTTGCCCCACCAGGGACAGGGGGCCTGGAGGGGTGCTCTCGGAGTGTGTGGGGGGCACGCTGGACGAGGAGGAGATGGAGGTGGTAGATGGTGTCCCGAGTGGCACGCTGCTACTCCCGGACAGGCCCTGGCCGCATACGTGATGGTGCTTCTCCCAGTCCTTGTGCTGGCAGAAAGAGCCACAGTAGCGCGCAGTGTTGCATCCGCTGCACGTCTCACTAGCCTTGCGACCACAGTTCCAGCAGCTCTGTAGAAGGAAGACGAACAAGGACTGTTTTGTGATTGCCATACAAATAGATATCAATCTCCATGCCATGATAAAATAATGCACTTAAACACATACTACATTAGCTTATGAGACTAATTGTGTTTAATGTTGCATGCTTATATGTGGGCATGTTTCCAAATGGCAAACTATCATTTAGTACTACTTGTACTACTTCTGTAGTATGTACACTGTAGTGTACACAGTGTAATATGTGCGTTTTCTTTATGTGTAGAATACCTAGATGACCTGCTGCCTTTGCCAAAATGAGCAGTGAACAACCAGAGCACAATGTTTTCAGTGTGACAAATGAATTGAGGCAATATCCAATAGTAGGCAGTATGCGGTATAGTTGTCATCTATTCTGAACATCGGCTACATGTAGTACTTACTTCACTGGAGTCCTCCTGCTGGTTAATGACAGTCAGCGCATCCTCAGAAGCCTGTCTCTTAGCCTCAGCCAGAGCTCTCTCCATCTTGGAGCGCTCAGCAGAGATCATCTCGTGAGCTTTCCTCTCAGCATCCGACACCGCCTTCTGCATCTCTGACATGGCCTGTCTTTTCACTTCATTTACTGCTTCCTCTGGAAATGAGAAAGGAATATCAAGAGAAAAAAGTAAGACATTATACCCCTAGACCACTGCTGTTCCTCTCAACATCCTTTATTGAGGCATTCAAAGCTTTCAGCTTGTTTAATCTCTCCAAACAGATGTACATCATCCAAGATTTAAAACATTCTGTCAGAAAATGAAGCTATTAATAATTGATCCAAACGACAGTGGTTACAATTATTTCCAGAGTTGATAGGCAGTAGACATCTTCAAAGGTTGTTCACAAGCTTGCCTATTTACCTAACAATATATGATTAAATATTTCATATTTTTTTACTAAGTGGATAAGTGGCATCACAAATGCATGGCTTTGTTACTGAGGCTGGATCACTCCATATAGAAGAAGGAAAACCAGGATGATTTGTGGCAAACCTTGTTCTACAAATGTTCTACACTGTTTGAGAGTAAATGTTTGTGTGCATGCGTATATCCATGTGTTTTCAGGACATGCAGGTGTGAATGTGTAAGGGTGTTGTCTAAAATAGAAATCCAACACCTGACTCATTAGCGCTCTGAACATTAGGGCTCCTTGTGCTCCACTGTCTTTCCTTGGCCTTTTTTAAATGTGAACATTTAACATAAGCTCTAAAACCTAGTGAGCTAGGTGACCTAAACCACATTTTAGGGCATCACAGTCACATTTCCAATGTGAAGGCTGTCCCAAATAATAGATAGCCATGCATGCTGTCTTAGAAGACAAAATCTTTTTTTTTGGCCAAAATCTGATGTAGCATTGCATGCATCATTTTCTGAAAAAGCAACCCCAGATTGCATTGTGACAAGCAGAACAATTAATCCAAAATGGTAGACTTTGGTAGATGTTTCAAGATTACAAATGATTATACATATATACTTGTATTGCATTCAGTACTGAAAATAATCATAAACATTGTGAAATCAAATTTTAAATGAATTATTTTACCCAATATTTGTGTGTGAAACATTTTTTGTGATTCTTTTAGTATCATGCTGTTATCTTAGCAACATGCTAACACCAGATTAATCGATTCTCTTGCGCCTCACACAAGGAGTTGCCTATGCGAAGTCTTTAAAAACAGTCACTTTCAAAGTTCCATTTATGTTAGGATGCTGCATAACGAAGTAGCTGTCTATATACACAACTACACAGCTCACTAGATTTGAGAAGAACTACTGTTTTGTGGGGTTATGGTTTAGACAGTATGTGGGTGATTTCAAAATCTGTCAGGATATGATGTGCTTGGTGAATGCATGTGTATTGCTGCAGGGGGTTCACACACACACTCACACACACACACACACACACACACACACACACACATTCTTATAGCATATTTTGCATATGTCTGAGCTCTATACTCTTTGCCCCATAGTGTGTTTACTCTAGAAAGCTGGTTGTGAGGAGCCCGGTCATAAATATCTGTCATAACACACCCTCCATTCAATTCTCCATAGACTTCTGCCTCAGGCTACTAACTGACTGAGTGTATGTGTGTGTGTTTCAAATCTACATCACTACTGTCTCAGCTGGAAAGCTAGTTAGTATTCAGTTTGTTCTCTCCGCACCTCCCACACACATTTCCTCAATTTTTTTCATCCTGTCTTTGCCTTCATTCTTCACTTCTTTGCTTTTTTCTTCATCTTTTTGGTTCCCGACAATGTTTCTGTATCTTTGAAAACACTAGACTGCTTAATCAGAATCGGAGCATGCACCACTAAAACTAGTTTGCAAATTTAATAAATTTTTATCAAGGAGACTTGGGAGCATATGCTAGAGCATTTGGCACATAATGGAAAACATGGGGCGGCAATATTAACATTTTAATCCCACAGGGATATGACAGTTTTCTTTTCTTTTTTTTCTGTTATTCTTTTGCATTTTCAAAGACAGGCCTCACCAAAGGCAGAAGGACATGAAAATCTAGACACCCACAGGCCATTCATGTTTGGCACACCTTTAATATCTCAATTATTTCTCATAGACAGCAATGAATGGATAAAAAAAACTTTTAATTCTACATGAATTAGCAGTTTCTTAACATTTTATCAAGATCCTAGTAGTCTCACTTTTAGTAATCTCAGTTTTCATTTTACCTCTGGAAGTTTCAGAAGAGAACTGCTTTAAACTATGGGTTGCACTCAGTCTGCCACCAAAAAATATTTTAAACATTGTTCATCAAATTCTGATTTCATCAAATCAAAGTCTGATTTGTCTGATATATGCTATCCACATTAATTTGATAGTTCTGTCCTCTTAATGCATGTCAATATTTGTCTAATTTGTTTACATTAGATATTTTAGGAGAAATACCTGCGTAAAAAAATAATTAAACATAACTAGAAAAATTATACAAGGCCATCTATGCAATAAAATTAAAAAAGAGCAGGTTGGTTTGTAATGCAGGTGCTGTTACTCACCCTGCTTGTTCTGAAGTTGCTTTAATGCTGGCGAGAGCGGGATACTTGTAGCACCTGCATGAAAAACAACTGCCGTTAAAAAGGCTTTTGTCACAGTGAAAATGCAGCTAAGTTTTGCAGACAACAGCAGCATCATTTCAGCATTTTATATTAGTAATGGCATATTGATTTTACTCAGCTGTAATGTTACTGGTGTGGGTCAGAGTTAATAAGTGCCCTTTGATCTCTGACCTTTGGGCGAGTGACACCACCTGTGCTCTGGCTGACCCCATCAGTATTGTGTGTGACCTACATGGCACAGAGGGCAACCAGGCTTTTGTACAGCCCCCATAACTTTTTACTGTATATCTAGCTCCAGTAATAAAACAGACTGTAGTGAACAAGAACGATCCAGCCGTGCTTTTCCCTCACTTCTCTTTCTTTCTTTCTTTGGGCAGGGTCACGTTTTTTGGTCCTACCTGTGCTGCTCCGCTGTTGACTGCGGCAGGTTACTGCATTCTCACTGCAGCTTTAACTGCAGTTGTCTTTCATGGTCATGACAGATGGAGAGCTTTTAACAATAATGACATTCAATGGCCTTTCCCGCTCCTGGCTTTGCATAACTACGGCTGTGAGGCCCTGCAGGCCAGTGTGCATATGTCTGTGTGCATGCGTGGAAGTAGTTGACAGTAGACAATGCACTTACCAGCCTTCCGCCAGATCTCCTCGGGCAGGTAGCCTGATGGGGGACGGTGCAGGAAGTCTCTGTGAATTTCTGTAAAAGAACATGAAAAAAGCGACTTGAGTTTATCTGGATGAGAGAAAAGCTTCTTATACTCCCTCAGACGTGGAAAATACCAAAACAATATAGTATAACTCTGAAATCATGACATGCTTTTGGAGGTTGACAACCAGATGTGACACATACATATTTTTTAGTCCTAATTAAAGCAAGCATATTGACAATTTTGTTGTTTGCTTGTTTTATTTTTCTGTCTCATAACACTGAGTAACCCCTCCCACAGCGAAATTTCATTGGTACTAAATTCCTCATAGCTGTATAATAAACATTGAATATGTTGTGACTGCCAGTGTCGTGCATTTATTTTTGTTTTCAATGGCAACAGAAAAATTACTTTGCTGGGAACTTTGTCGTGCCTAGTTAGGACAGTGTTCCCCAACCCTATTCCCAGGAACCTACAGTACTGCACATTTTGGATGTCTCCCTTTTAGACACCTAATTCAAATCATAGATCACTGTACTAATTACTCAGGTGTGTTGGCTTACAGAGACACCCAAATACAGTACTGTGAGTCCCAAGGAACAGGGTGGGTTAGGACAATGCTGTGACAGACAAGGATTAGCTGCCCCATGCCCTGGCTGTAGACTAGAAAAGGTAGGGTAAAGACAAACTGTAAGGTAAGGTAAGTGGGCTAAATGTGGGATCACATGCTGACTGGTCATCTAAAAAACAGGTCAGATTTTTTTGAAGTCTAGTTTTAAATCGCATTCATCTGAGTGGTGTGTTGGCTCATGGAAACCACTTAGACGAGGGTGGTGTCTGCAGTCGCTAAGAATGTGTGAGACATGCTGCATGCCGAGACATCTGCGCCTGCGGCTGCATCTGCAACGGAGCATGTACCTAGCGGCTGTGTGTCGTTGCTGTTAGGAGTGTTGGAGGAGGAAGAGTTGTGGTGGGGAGGAAGAGGAGGAGGCCGCTGGGCGCAGCTCCCACCTTTTTTCATATCCTCCACATCGCTATAGCGACGGATCCAGTGGTTCATCTCCTCGCGGTCTGCCTCCTGGCAGCGTCGCAGCACGGTGAGGGAACGCCGCGTCTTCTCCACCATATCCATTATACAGTTCAGCAACTATAGAGAGGAAGAGATAGAAAGGGATGGAAATTAGTAGAAGAGGATGTTATGAACCAACATTAGACCAGTTACATCCTAAAGTCCACACTAACAATTCCACATTGCACCTTCTTTGGCCATTACTAATAAAAAAAGATGCTATATTTTATTTGAAGGGTTGATGCATTAGTGAGCAGGACGAGCATGAGATATTTAGAACGCTTTATTTGAGTGTGTGTGTGTGTGTGTAATCCAGTGGTGCAGTGAGCGGTTGAGTGGTTAAGCAACAATAGCCCTGCAACAGCTGTGCTGCCAGTGGGAGAAGCCAAAACAATTAATTCTTCCCCCATGCTTCTAAAGCCTTCTCTCACTCTCGTCCTCTTTCCTCCCATCTTCCCCAACCACCCACCTCCCCTCAATAACTTCTTCCCTCACCCATGTGATGCCATTCTTCATTCTTTGAGTATGTTGTTGGCTGTATTTATTTCATATTTGGATACAGTCCAGAATAAGCCTGATTTCACAGACTGCAAGCCTTGTCTCAGCTGCTCTCTTCAGTGGGAACGTCCTCCACTGGGTTCCTCCCTCCATCTGTGGCCTTTTTATTCAATATGTGTTTGAGTGTAAGTCTGTATAGAGGCAATGGTGAAGTGAGCAAAAAGCATAACAAAAGCCTTACTGTCATCCAGAAAAGGTCTGAACTAAGTCATCTACTATCAGGTGCCCATCGAAAATGTGACATAGCTTAAGGCCCAATCCCAGTTCTATTTTATACCCCTTCCCCTTCCCCTGAAAATATTCCTCTAAGAATTGGGACACCACTACTATGCCGTCACACATCATCATACGTCGTCTAGCTCCTACAATACACACACCTATACTGGTGTGCTGGTGTGCATTAGAGCCTTTAATTACCGTTCTATATTAATGCGCTGCTTACTGTGTTGCCGCTGAAGCCGGTTTACGCTGAGATAATTCATACCCCTTCGTTTGAAGTGTGGTCCCGAAAAATCTTCGTTTGAAGGGCTGTCTGGCCATTCCCCTACCCCTACCCCTCCAACCAAAGGAGAATTGAGACACCCCTACCCCTTCACGTGAACGCACAAAACGGAGGGGTAGGGGAAAGGGGAAGGGCTAAGGGGTAGAATTGGGATTGGGCCTAAGTCTGTCAACATCCCCTCCACTATGGTGCTCTTCTATTTTGTCTTTCACACCTTTTCCCTCCTGTACTACTTTCCTATGTTCATAAGTTGACCTTGTTTTTGACTTGGTGCACCATCTTGGTCAAGTTGGTTATGGTTCTTAGATCACCTTGAACCAGCAACCAGTTAGCTACCATATTTCAAAAATCATTCTAACCACATTAATTTGATATAACTTGTGTATCCCCCATCAGAATTAGCAACTATTATGCTCTCTGCTTTATGTATGAAAAATAATATTAAACAAAGCATCTGGTCACACATACGTTATCGAGGTGCTTCCATTCCTCAGCCCACTCGCGGTCTGTCAGCCGATGATCAATCACTTCCTCTTGACGTGCTCCATGCACGGCTGTAACACAAGCACAGCACTACATTAGCATACGCACTAAACACAATAAAGAATCCATGTCCATGTAAGTGCAATTCTACAATGTTCTGCATTCCTGCCATTATTTCTGCAGTTGGCAATATTACTCAAATTAAAAAGTCTAAACCATAACCTCTGTTAGAATTAGCCATATTTAAATTTGTTGTAAAAAAGCATGTATATATGTACACCTGTGACTGTGTATAATTTGAATTCTTGTTTAAAGCATTGTGGTTAACAACACTACTTAGCTATGGTAAAATCACTGTAAACTTGGCCTCAAGTAGCTTATTGGTTTATTTTACTATAGACTACAGCACTCTGACCTGTCTGCCGGTGACGATCCCGGACATCCCTGTGCTCTGCGTGTCTGTAAGCGTCTCTGTAGTGGTGGGCGAGTGCCATGTCTTCCAAACGGTAATGCTGTGGGGCAGGAGGGTTAGGATGTGAAAGGCCATTGGGTGGATGCGTCGGTAGGCCGTTGGGGGGAGGGTGAGCAGGTAATCCACTGCTGGGGCTGAAGCGCTGACTGGGGCTCACTGTGCATGGACGTTTGGCCAGGTGCTCCGGGTGCAAGCCATCCCTGTCCCCTGCACTCTCTTTGGTCCTGTTACAAAGATTGTAGAAATGCTTGGAAATGCTGTAGAAAGGACATTTTTAAGAGGAAGGAGGGCTATTGATAATTTTTCATTCTTGCAGTCTAACCCATCCCACCTCCCTCTTTTTCTCTGCCCCTCCACTCATGTGTCCAAATGTTGAGGCCAACTGTGAGCCATATGTGGACTCTAGCCTTCATATACCAAGAAACGGACTTAAATCCCAACCCCTTAATCTTTCCCGTTCTCACCCGTTTCTCTCTCTCTCTCTGTCTCTCTCCTGAGCTGCTGTACTGTGAGAGCTGCTCCCTTTGGCAGATGTTCAGTGACACTGGCGTTTTGGAGCCATCTGGCTGGCCTGTGCTGCAGTGTTGATAATAATCTGTTTAGCTGAGTGCAGCAGCCAGGCATTCAGGGCTAAAGCTCCTCTCCCTTCTGCGTGCATGAAATACATGTGTGTGCGAGGACTGTGCAAGCTTGTTTTCTTGCACTTGAGAGTAGAGTGCAGTTGGCTTGGACATCTGAATCTGGCTGCATGTTCAACACCCCATCATGCCCGCCTCCACAACCAACCCAAAAACTTCCAACCTTTTGCAGCATTTCTGCAGTTGTGGCCAGATTTCCCACAAATCAAAGCAACAGCTGGGGCTCCTGCCGTGATATGGTAAGCCTAGGCTTCAGAGATGGAGGTGTATGGATTACAGTAGGGGACTGCCCATTCCTCTACACCCACCACTCTATTTTTCTCTGTCTCTCTCTCTCTCTAGTCATCCCTCCCCCCGGATCAGCTCAAGCAGGGGTTCAGCAAGATCACCATCTGGACACATCACTGACATATGGACAACTACTGGGGAACTAACAGGAGACAGTGCGGTTGAGAGTAGAAGATAAAACAAAAGGAGACAAACAAAAATATTGGTGCTTTAAATCCCACTATTAATTTTTTGATTGTCAAGAGTTCTAAATGTCTCGCCAATGTATGGACACTGTTGGTATGCATATGCATTTGTGTGATGTTAGAGCATCTCAGTCTGTTCCTGCTCCATAGACAACTGGCAGACACGCCACATACATTTTTACCTTCTCTCTACCCTCTTCACGTTCTCTTTCTGTGTGGCCTAACCTTCCCACACCCTCCACTCATTACATTGAGTGTGTGTGCATTTCAAAGCTAGACAGGAAGAAGTATGCCCAGGGCAAGGTTGTGTTGACATTTACCATAGCTGTCTACATTTTTGCCTTTTGCTTGACTTTGTAGATATTTATGACTTAAGGTATTTGTTATGAAAATGGTACACAGAAAGACAAGTTTGTGTGTGTGTTAAAGTGTGTATACCTGTCCGGGGTATGTCTCTTGCCATGCTCATTGAGTTCCAGCATGATTTCAGAGGAGTCCAGGGGAGAGCTGGCATTGGCATCCAGCAGCAGCTGTTCGTGCTGGGCCAGATACTGTGCTGGGGTCTGCTTAGCCATCCGAGCACAGTGAAGCAGCTCCCTCTGCAGGAGGGGCAAGTTAGCCTACCAGACAGAAAGAGAAATAAAATGTGGGTGAGAAAGGAAAGCTTTTCTTTTTATAATGACAAACACACATCTCCAGGATCAGTAGGGCTGGTTTGGTGCCACTGGACCACTAACAAAATCTGGTTAGTGAAGCTCGTTGACCAGTTCTTTCTGATCAAGCTGGTTAGCTAAAGTCTAGCTATGTAAGCTAGTTAATAAGTGTGTTGATTAGGGTGACCATACGTGCCATTTTCCCAGGACGCGTCCTGGCCAGGATTTGTTTTGGCTTTGTTTTCATGCTTGCTGAAGGTAATGATCAAAAAGTAGTTTGACTAATAACATGCAAGCATTGTACATAATGGACCAATCATGGCGTGTGAGAAGGTGGGATCTACTGTCAAAGCGATGCAATTACGCGTACATATTAGGTGTTTTCGACTTAAAAGCAGTGCGGCTCAGACCGATCAGTGTTTGACATCAAAGTACCTCGAGAGCGTTTCGAAAGCATAACCGTCTGTATGGTACTTTGATGTCATACACCGATCGGTCTGCACACGCAAACAAAGCCAAAACCTAGATATTTTAGGCAATATAGAAATCCTGGCCAGGACGCATCCTGGGAAAATGGCACGTATGGTCACCCTAGTGTTGATGATACGGACTGGTTTACGCTGTTTAGTCCTAGTTTGGTAGTAATCTAGCTTATGGTTTGTGATTGACATTATTGTTTATGGTGAATGCGGACCAGAATGGCTTTCTGCATAAGCTGGTTAATAAAGTAAGTCTTGATGGTTAAGCAAGTTAAGATTCCTGGTGGGCGCAATCATTAGATTATGCTGGTTAGTCTAATTGGTTTAATACTAAGCTGGTTAATATAGTCAACTCTGTGTTTTTTTCTGAAGCTGGTTAACTAAATAATTCTGGCAGTTTAGGTTAGTTAGTCTGGTGGCGACATCAGCATCCCAAGCTGGAGACCAGTATTTAAAACACAGCATATTCTGATGACCAGCTATGTTGGTATTTTAACAGGGATTGTGTTAAGAGAGAGAGAAAGAAAGAGGATGAGATATAACAGACACTTTCTCTGGCCCACCATGTGTTTGTGCCTTGCTGAGGTCTGCAGGAGAACTCTGCTGCCTCTCTCTCTCCCTTGCTTGCTTGTTGTCTTTTTCTCTTTGGCTGTAAGTATAACACTACACAGCTGGCTGATGATACAGATGTGTAACATCAACACTCTGCAGGCCTTTGACAGCAGCCTGTGAGCAATGTGCTGGGTGCCATGTACCACAGTACTCTGCTTTGAATAAAACACTCACACTATGAGATATGTCTTGTGTAGTCTATATCTCACTAACACGCGCACAAGCATAGTGGAAGATGGGGGTGGGGGGCCTCCATGGCAACTTTCCTCACCAAACATTTTCTTGTTCCATTCTGTGGTCAATAGATATATTATCCCTCTACACCCAGTTGTATTAGTATGTGTGTATATATATATATATGTATATATATATATATATATATATATATGTAATTTGAATATGTTGAAATTTGAGTTTTAAGTGTGTGAACGTGTTTTTGAATGATTGACTCTATATATAGTATTCCTAGATTTTAAGCTTGTCAGGGGAGTGTGGCGTATGACTTGAGGCCCCTTCAGTACTAGAACATTCTTTCAGCACCCAACTTGGGACTGACATTTTAAATCTGTGTTATCACTACATGTATTTCTTTGCAGTAGTAAAGCATGTGAATGGGTTGTATGTTTACCAGACACAGAGATGACATATGTATGTCTGTGTATTCACATGTGTGTTAGGGATGTGGTGACATTGATTCAGGGAGTTACAATGCAGCATATTTTTTGTCACTCAATATTTTGCAATTAAATATGCAATCAACATGACTGAATTTCCAAGTTTCCAAGTGACTGAATTTTACATTCTGATTATGTTTTTGTGTGCATCAATGCAGAATCATTTGAGAAAGATTTACAATGCATCAGAGAATCTGTGTATGTGTCTGAGCCCTGGATCTATACGATGTCTGAGGACAGAAAGAGATCAGCATAAAAACAACAGCGGCAGAGCAACGGAAAGCTATGCTGCTTATAGCACCCACTGCAACATCTGCCAGGAAATCTTCTTTGGCCCACACCACTTCTCTCTACTCTGGGTAAACACAAGTGTGCCAATTTTAATGAATCACAAATGATGGCCATATGGAGCACTAGATCAGCCCAGCCACAGCAGAGCGTGGGGGTTGGAAGGGGCCAAGGATGCTTTATCAAATGGACTTCACTCATCTACACGTACAGAAAACCATGTATCTGGGGTCAGGGAAATGCAGAGTGAGTCTGCTTATGTGTATGCCGATTCTGGCTGCCATCTATCTACCTTCTTTTTGTTTGTCACTTTGCCTGTCTGTCTCAAAGTCCCACTACCCTCCTCCTCCAACCCTTCCCATATGGTGAACCATAAGGAAAAGCTCCTCATACAGATACAGAAAGACTTTTAGGAACTACGGCGGAGTAGGCTCCGCTTCAGACACCACATCCACAGACTGTTCACCCATTGTATGATGCATATTGCATAAAAATGGCAAGAGCTTTTTCAAAAAGCAACTTGATTGGCTGGTTTTATAAGGCATGGTGCATGCATTTCTATCAGTCTGCAGGGAAACCAAATTCCCTGGCTGTTACAAAGAGCACTTCCAAAGACAAACTCTGGATTGCTGGACAAAGTTTGAATGGTTCATGTTCTCAAATCTTTTATGATATGCAAACGTTTTTTGTTATTAGAAAGTAAACAAGATATCCTTAAGCGTACCTGTATATTCCACTTTTCTCTCTGAGTTGTATGTGATTTATCAACTCCTAAAGTTAGGTTGGTTGCTTTATAGTTAACCAGACGGCCCCTTCCTTACTAAGTGGACAATTCTTGACCAGAACACAATGCAATGTGGACCCAACTTTATCCAAGTAGTTAAAAGTCTGGCTATACAAGATTACTGGCAGAAGAACTCTGTCTGTATGAGATGAATGTTTTTATGCCTGTTCGTACCTTGAGAAATGGAATGACAAAGGGACGCAGGGGAAAGTTTGTGGCTTCCTGAAGTTTGGAGTGGAACTCTTCGATAGTTAGAGTTGAGTTCTGATAAGACAGAAATAGAAAACAGTGGAGAAAAGAACTGGAGACAGCACATACAGTTAATGATAAAGAGAGCCATCAGACACTCACCACTAGCCCCAGCACTAGGCTGCGTACACGTTCTCCAATCTCGGGCGAGATGTCATTGCCAAACTGCTGCAGTGTGGTGAGGAAACGCTTAAGCTTACAGAGTTGTCGGGCTCCACAGGCAGGGGGAAGCTGCTGGGTGGACAGAGAAGCAGTAGAGGAGGTGGCCGGTCCATTGCTGAAGCCGTTGGGGGTCGAGGGAGCTCCGTTTAGCGCCGTGGGAGAGTGGCTGCTCCCGTTCAGCACTGAGGAAAGAGAGCCACTGCTTGTTTTAGCATCATTTAAGTCACGCCAGACTCCTTTGCTTTCATTTTTCTCCATCTCAGTCCTAGGAAGCACCCTCCAGGAAGATCCAACATAGCACGAAGAGGGCACATGCATTCTGAGAACTGAAACTACAGATACACTATGACAGTAACGCAGCACATTGTTCTGTACTCTTCATTTCATCCTCTACGTTGAACAAACACACCGCGAATGGGACCATCAGCAACCTCTCACTATCTCTCTCTATGACATACACACATGCCGCCCACCCGGTCTATTGCTGCCCACTGCTCACCCACTCACTCACTCACTAAGACACAACTATAAGAGGAACGTGTTAAAGAGGTCCCAAAAATAGCCCCCTAGACTGGGTTACTTTTATTCCAACAGCAGGTGTGTGTCTAAATCAGGCTGTGCACATGTCTACCAGCTGAGAGCAGATTTGCAGCTTTCCGAGTTCAGGCTGCCCCATCGACACTTCTACTCCATCTCCACTTCTGCATCTCATCCTTGCACTCTTTCCTCTTCCTTCTGATGGTTGAGTGCTTCTTTGGTTCCTTCTCCCTAAGAGTAGGCCTTATATCTTATGTTACCTGCGCCCGAAGCCATGACCACAGATAAACAAACATTACGTGAGCAGTGGACACAGCATGAGGGCTTAGAGTTACAGACCATAATCCTCCGGGACATTGGGAAGCACGTGATTGTGCAAACACACCTCGGAGGGTAGCTTTCCTTCAGGTTTGGAAGCATGTTCACACTGCTGGGTGTGTGAGTGTGTGCATGGCTTCATGTTGCTGAACACGGAGTCTTTCATTTCGCTTGTGCCCCTTTTTATCTCGCCATTCCAGGCTGGACACATGTGGGTTTACCATGTGACCCCCACACTTGTGTTCTGGTTTTAGAGTGGCAAGCAGGCTAAGCTACGACCCATGGAACAGGTGAAACAACAAGGCCCGTCATTGCTATATAGGGTAACGAGATCTGCCAAGCCCAGCCGAGCCTGATGCTGCCTGTGAATCCCTCCGTATGCAGTAAACAAATCTCTTGCTGTGTATCCTAAGCACTCACACACCCAGACAATGGCTCAACATATCATACACAAACACTCTTGGCCATGTTACAAGTGCATTCTGTGCTATATGAATACTCTGAACATGACAATAACTACTGTTGATCTAATAGAGACTCCTTTAAATTATTCTATGTTCTGGCAGTACTCTAATAACATGTTTATGAACATATTTATTAAGTGTGCTGTCCCATTGTACATTTTAATGTGCATTCTTGTGTTACTGTGGTGGTAAAAAAACACAGTATTCAAGGTGGTGATAGAGTTACCTACAATGTGTTATTATTAAGTTAGCTAGTAGCTACCTCTAAAAAGTCGCCATTCACACATACACTTGACAAATCACAATTTGGACGATATTGTTGTCCTAGAGTGTTATGAATGCAGCAAGTTAAAAAAACAAATCTATGCATGTTTGTACTATAGGATAACTTACTTGTTGTAGGTGTGAATGATGCGTTGCGATTGACTGCCTGACTGACAGCTGGGGGTGGAGGTGGCATTGTGGGCGGAGTTGACCTGGGCTGGGTTTTGACATCAGCAGGTGAATCTGGCATCGTTCCAGCCTTCTGTCCCGTGCTACCTGCAGATGACATAAAACAGTTTTATTCTATTAAAGCTTTGCCATTATATACAAAAGTAGCGAGATAGACAGGCAGTGATAAAAACAACAACATGTACATTCAAACCTGTATCACCCTGTGAAGTGCCATGGCTAAATGTGTCTGAAATCTGCTAACTGCCAAGCCACAGCTCTGGCCAATACTTATTTCTCCTCTGCAGACACATGAAAGTTACATGGCACTTGTTCAAACTGTATCATGTTTGACACATATGTTTTGTCTTGTTCACGGTGCTAGATCATGCCTGTGGCAATCTTTTTCATGAGTGAGTCGTTCAGACAGACATACTATTTCATAGTAGTAAATCTGCGCAGTCTCCGCTGATAGAGATAAAGTGTGGCTTTGGCAGACTGAGGCAGAGGGTAAATGTCACTGCTGTTGGAAACATCCAGTCACACCTGTTCTTCTACTCAGCTGCTGCTGACGGGACCCCACTGCCCACCACCTCTATCACCCTGACATCCACATCAATGTCCTCCACCCCCCACCCGCTCCCCCGCCTGTTGTCCACTCTTGTGCGCCGGATGGACAGGCTCTTGACAGACAGTGACAAGTGCAGCTGGATCTGCTGCTGTCCATCACAGTGCTGAACACTTCAACAAGGCTGCGTTCACACCGACCCTCATTTGTGCTCCGCTGAGGGACCAAACATGGCAAGTCTTCTTCACTCTTGTCTGCCTGGCCTGCATTGGTCATGTAACAATCCTTTTGTCTACCCAGCTCCCTAACCATAGTGTCACATGCTGATCCCCCAGTTCTATCTTCACATGTAAAGTAGCACACTCATCGCTGTCAATCATGGGATGGAAATGTAGTTCATCAGAGTTCATGCTTTCTCTTCAGTGTCGAAGCAAAACTGTCCCAACAAATGCCAGCAAACACCAAATTACAACAGTTGAATTAGGCAGGTTATGTATATGTCAGTGCTGATAAGATATAATATGTTTATGTGTGGTCCAGGTATTCTTTACATCGTGTCCTACCAAATGTCCCCACAAGGATAATAAAACCTGAAATAATTTTTTTAAATGTAAAAAGTACATGTTTTCTGCAAGGGTTAGGGGATAGAATGTAAAGTTTGTACAGTATAAAATTCTGTTGTCTATGGAGAGTCCGCATAAAACACAAAAACCTAACGTGTATGTGTGTGTGTTTATGTTTGAAAGCACAGATATTTCAAAAGAAATACCATCAGATGGTACTGAGATTAGCACATAGCAATACTGGTGACAGCTCGCATTTGCTACTTCTTAACATTGTCTGTCGCCAAGAAGGACAGTTCAGATGCCACAAATACAGAAGAAAGAACTTCAATGCTCATTTATTTATTCTAGAGTCCACAATATTGTTTAAAGAGCTGATAAATGTATAAAACTTCTGTGTGGTATTTTTTTTTTGATTGATTGATTGATTGTTTAATTACCGTATAATGATGTATCTATATGTTACTGTATGATTTTACGTCTTTGCTATGTTGTAATACATTTTATATGCTTATGACTAATTCATGCATATGAAATTATTTTGTGTGTAAATCTGTAATTCTTTTCTCTTGAAAAATTATTTCCAAATTCATATACTTTGGTATTTACTGAGTACTTTATGGTATTTTAGAAAACAGTGGAATTTGCACATCCAAAAAACGTAGGGCCCTATCTAGTGATGGACCGATATTGACATTTTATAACCGATACCGATATCAATTATTTGCGTGTTTATGTGCCCGATAACCGATATGCAGAACCGATATTTATTTACTGTTATAAAGTAAACTTCATACTTCACTTTGGTTTTTCCTCCTTTCAGTCATCTTAAAAAAAGTGTTGAAAATTACCAGTCTTTCATGTTAAATTTAATCTTCACATTACAACAATAAAAAAACATTTTACTTAAAGCATCAGCACCAATACTAATATTAACAATAAGCAAAATAAATGTAGAAGGTCTAATGT
>NW_015662334.1:139856-142879 GCF_001515625.1 Sinocyclocheilus rhinocerous | reverse complement strand
CATACACCCGGCGCAATGCGGCGCCAGGCGCGACGCAAGTGTTTTTTGCTAGTTTCAGCCCGACGCAGTTGTCATTTTCACGTCCTGCACCACGTTGTTTAAATAGCAAATGCAATTGCGCCCATTTGTGCGCCCATGGGCATGCTGGTCTGAAAATGAGGTGTGTTCTGGTGCGTTGCTATTTTGAGGCAACTGAAATAGACTGCGCCACTGACCAACAAAAACCTGGTCTAAAGTCAATGGCGCATTAGTTTTTTTTGTTATTTAAAGAGCATGTTAGTATAGGCAGGTCCACTGCCCGCGTACACTCTGCTTATTACACACACAGGGACGCACATCAGCACACAAACATTCCAAATATTAAAGGGGTCATTGGATGCCCATTTTCCACAAGTTGATATGATTCTTTAGGGTCTTAATGAAAAGTCTGTAACATAGTTTGGTTAAAATTTCTCAATGGTAGTGTAAAAAACACCTTTTTGGCGGACTGATGACAGCTCACTCGGGGCAGGTCTAAGGTAAGACGCCAGTCCAGTTTGTGCTGAAACGCTACTGTCAATCAAACTATCGTGGGCGGGGCTGAGATTGGCTCGATTTGAGAAAGGGGAAAACATTTAACCAGATTAAAAAAAAAAAACACTGGGTGGATTTTTATCATTATAGGGTGGTTGTGTACACACACTGCCAACACACATTTCAGTTCAAACAACTTGTAAAAGTGCATGTAGCATCCTATGACCCCTTTAAAAATTAAAGGATTGCAATGTAAAAGCTTATTATTGTGTAGGCTACATAAATATAAAAATGCCTACATGTCATAATGGATAGTCATTGCATGTATCAGAATTAGGCTACCTAATTTGCTTGCGCACGAGCAGCCCCGTTCCATCTCTGGAGACGCTTCTTTGTGCTTGCAAATTCCACCGTGTAAATAGCAAATCCGCCATGGCACGAGCGCAACTGGCTCTTAAAGGGAATGGGAGATGAGACTCTGATTGGTTTATTGCACGTTGTGCCCAAAACACACCTAATACTCATTAAGAGAATAGGGACAACCCTTTTAGACCATGTGCCGGGTGCGCCGACCATTTTTCCCATTGTTAAACTAGCTATTTGGACACGCCCTAAGTGCACCTGCGCCATGTGCTTTAGACCTTACGCTTAGATCGTTAAAATAGGGCCCATAATATTACAATGATTTATATTCAAAAAACCATGGCAAATGTTATTAGCATGGGTTAACAAAATGCACAAAAGTAAACAATAAACATAAGCAGGTTTCACCTATATGTTGCTATGTGTTTGAGAGGCTGCAAAGCAGCATGTATTGAGCAGCAGGCTCTCTGACAGGCGCCTCTTGTCTCAGTGCTGTCACTCACTGTGGATCAGTTGCCCTTACTTCTCTCCACTGTCACCTTCAGTCAGATAGACCTCCCGAAAAACAGCACAACACTCTGACCGTATGCTGGGGCCACCAGCCCAGGCCATGTTCGGAGAAAAGCTCCCACCGCCTGGCCGAGATGTCATGTGCAAAAATAACTAAACGTACAGGGTCACAGCCAAACTACTAACAGCCAGATAATTGGTGCTCGACCTTAGAGGGATGACAGCTGCAGGAGGGTGACAAGGTATGAGGCTGGTCTGTGGGTTAGGGGCCACCTCATCACATGGGACATTCTAAAGAGTCCTGAAGAGTACAGCATTTCTGATGATTTTGTATTTTCCTGATCCTTTATCATACACCGTGTTCTAAACAGGCAAGTCATAATGGCAGCTAATTATAACATATTTGATGTTTACAATATGATGCCTTTAAGTAGCCTAAACAAAAATTGAAAGAAGGAACTTTGAGGACGTGAAAGCTGCATTCATATATTCAATACCTGTACAGAATGGAAAAATTTGACATTTCGTGATACCTAGTGCATTGTGACAGAAATAGAATTTGAGCAACCAACAAAATCTTGATTATTGCAGTTGCAGCTGGTAAGGACCACAATTTCTTTTAAAATGCACAAGACAGGAATTATAGTTTATTGTTTTACTCAGAAAAATTGCAATCTGTTAAATGGTATGGGAGCTTCGGTTTGGGGTTCTTTCAATCACCAACATCTGAGACAAAGCAATTGTCTTGAAACATTAATAAAGAATGATACATGTAGAACATTATATGAACACTACAATTACATTAAAATAGCAATAACAATAAATATGTGCAAACAGGGGATGTGAAAAGAGAAATTAGCTCTTAATTCTCATTTAAAGATTGACTGGTGCCCCAGGGCAATAAACATAACAAGGTATTAGGACTAATGCCATGCTGACCAAAATAGGCACTAGCTGGCCTGCCGTGCGGGGCTAACGGTGCACTGCTCTGTGCATCACTGTCCCGGTCATTGCCAAATGTAGACAGGTAGAGAGAGATCTTGCTAAGGCCACAAGCCCTGCCTGTCCATCTGTCACTCAGTCCAGCAGCTTACAGCCTCAGAGGGGCCATTAAACAAAGAACAGGCCAGCAAGCATTCACACAGACACACATCAGTCACACATGACCTGAGGTAATGTTAATGTTAGTATTCAATAGGAGTCAGACAATATGGTTTTTTTTATATACCAATGTCAATATCTAGTGAGCAGGGTGGCCAATGGCTGAAACATATATATATATATATATATATATATATAATTGAGTTATATTTATTTTAACAGAGATAACACTTAAAAATGAACAAGGTTTAGTGAAGACTTTCTTACATTCATAATGAATGAACAAATTAATATTCATAAATAAAAGTCAAAAATAGTATGCGTAATGTATTTTATGTACAATACATATATAGTTTACCAAGCAACAGGTTGTTATAATTATAGTATGGGGTAGTTGGTTAATAATAAAGATATATGTCTCTGATCGGTTTTGTTTTGCTTGTCTGTTTCATTGTTAAAATAATACAAGCCTGAAGGTATGTAGCGAATCAGCTCATGGGGAAATATGAATAATTAATCATAACTAGTTATAATTA
>NW_015662334.1:89976-124467 GCF_001515625.1 Sinocyclocheilus rhinocerous | reverse complement strand
AAACAGGCAGGCCATAATCACTCCTTTTAATTTGCGTTTAGGGGAGCAACACATGGTCATTTCTGCATGCATTCTCAGGGGAT
Source organism: Sinocyclocheilus rhinocerous (assembly GCF_001515625.1). Classification (NCBI taxonomy): domain Eukaryota; kingdom Metazoa; phylum Chordata; class Actinopteri; order Cypriniformes; family Cyprinidae; genus Sinocyclocheilus; species Sinocyclocheilus rhinocerous. The sequence goes on along the minus strand of NW_015662334.1, from coordinate 124,384 downwards.
TGTGGAAGTTGCCATGACCTGGCTGCAGTGGCATGAACTCCCACAAGAGGACTGATAGACAGAGGAGGGCTGCTGGTTTAAAACTTCCTGACAGAAAAACAGGCCATAATCACTCCTTTTAATTTGCGTTTAGGGGAGCAACACATGGTCATTTCTGCATGCATTCTCAGGGGATTGTGGAAGTTGCCATGACCTGGCTGCAGTGGCATGAACTCCCACAAGAGGACTGAGTATTAGACAGAGGGGCTGTCAATTATAAGTAAACACAAGGAGAGAGAGGCAAGTCTGCCATGCTCTGCCTGTATCCACTGTGGGATTACAGATATCTGATTAATCTGACCAGCTAAAGGACACCGTAGGGCACACACACACACACACACACACCGGGCACTGGATTTCACTTTTAATACATTAGAAAGTCCATGTATGAGCCCCTTCTGTGACCATCTGTGCTTCCATAATGCCCAAACAAAAAAATACTTAGATACTGCAAGATATAAAGAGAGACAGTGCTAACTGAACAGAAGATTCAAATTTATGACAGCTTTATCATCTGTAAAAGCAGCACATTGAATTGCTCACAACTATGTATCCACCTATAGCAAAGAAAAATCTATTTTTGTTATCTCAGTTGTTTCTCCAAGACTGACTTGAGTCTAATAGATAGCAAAAGAGAAACAGAGAGTGATTTTCCTCACACAAATCATTTGATTTCAGAGAACTTTAATTATATTAATTTATTGGTAATTTTCAGTTTATTTTGATAGATTTATGGTTGTATTTACTCAAGACTTCACCAGATCTAGAAGTAGAAGGTCTACATTTTTCCATCAAATGCCTACTTAACAATATTTTTTGTTATAAGCCACACCCTTTTATTTCTATTTTAGAAATGTGTTTTAGACAAAGCAGACTTTATTTTACAAGTAACATCTTAGATAAATGTATATTTAAATCAAACGACTGAGAACTTAATTTAGAGCTATAAAGAGAACTTCTGAGGGGGGAAATCCTGTGGGTACTGTTGACTTACAAAAAAAGCATACACATACAGTCAATCATATCTCTATGAGATGGAGGAACCATACTGAGAGATCAATAAGCCAAATAGATCTAGCTCACAGTGCAATACGCTTTTAACAGACCTCCTACAGATGTGTGATTTGATCCTCAATGCTGTGATTCTGTAATGATGTTAAAGCATTCTCTTTGGGCTTTTGCCTTGGCCATATGCTTGATATCTGAAGGAAAACGCACACTTATAGGATAGCTAAAACTAACCTTGTCCATCTGCTTTTGTGTGCTATAATCAGTTTGAAAAAGCGCACCACAAAAGTGCTCCAGTTTGTAATTCTGAAGCTTTTTTGGAGTCTTTTGAGATCATTTGCTTCCAGTAAAAGGTCCAAACACACAATAAGCCATCATATAATGACAAGCCCAGAATTCCGGTTTCTGTGATTTGCTCTTTTTAGAGATTGTGAGATGTGTGTATGTGGAGGGTTCTATTTAGCTATACTTAGCTAGAAGTTAGTTAAATCTGACAAAACTTCTCTTTGGGGATATCTAGGGATATCCTCAAATATAAAATAATTCATAAAGTAATGTTTTGTGTTTGTTTATATAAGGGAAAGATGCAAATGTATAGACCTATAAGGCACAAAATTCTCTTTTAGGGACAGGATTACGGGCTAGGTTTGTCTGTTGTCAAAATAATCAGATTTATATAAATACAACAGATGTCTTTATGACCTCATTTAGATATCTAGGTACATGCATGTGTGTGAGACATGATTGCTTGCTCACACAGGCACTTGTTCCGACAATTGGTCTGTACTAAGTTACCTTTCACTCAAACACAATGAAAAGCCCCTTGAGGTAACCCTCTCTCTCTTCACATGGCTTCTTTTCCCTGTCCCTGTATCTAACCCCCTCCTCTCCATCCCTCTGTAATTCCCCCAGTCTCTAGGAATGCTCTTGTTTTTAATTTCTCCCAGCTGCTCTGGCTCTGTGCCCGACTGCCTGCCTTCCCACATCTGCTCCCCATCAGGCCGCGGCCGAGTCCACACAAACAGAGGCCTCTCATCAAAACAGCAGGATTACAGCGCTCGACCCATGGCCAGACCTGTCCATCCGCTATCCCTCTCCCCTGCCATCCCACCATCTCTCCTCATCATCACCCAAAGCTCCTCAGTAGACCCCTGGACTGGAGCCCACGTTCTAAAATTTTATGGTGAAGAAACAGACATTGCCACAAGACTTGGATCTGACTGGACAATATCCCAAGACAGACATGAGTCTGCCCCTAAAGAGGCCTTTGTAGGAGCCAGCGTGAACTAGTGTGGGAACTAGTATGGGAGGTGAGTAACTAGATCTATTTGATCTAGTTACTCAACTAGATCTAAATCATTTTGGCCAAAATCCATTTCAAATCAAAAATGGATTCTTGCTAACATCAACCTTCATGGGAATCAGTTGCTGAGTTGGAATCAGAGTCAAGTTGCATATAGAACCTTTCAAATCAGTTACTTATGGGGTTCCACTTCAGTTAGGATGCCCCTTTAGAAGGCAGCTGCCTATGTAGGTAGTAGACAGCAAGGCAGCTCATTAGGTTTTGAAACGGAGTTAGAAAGTCAATTTTTCCAAATCTGATTGGCCAGCATCATGTGGTCTTCACACTGGACCAGAGAGCTTATCTTTTACTTATTTACAACTCATTCACTCATAATAAAAACAGGGTGAAAGAGCACGCACACACAAATACACACTCTCTGTGAGCCTAAGCAGGCGTCTTCAGCTGAGCAAATATGTTTTAAGAAAACAAACATTCAGATGGCAATAAATGCATATTTAGTCAAAACCTGAACAGACCCCTGGGCCCTGGGACTCTGTATATGTATGTGTGTGAGAGAGATGTCCAGCGTGTGTGTGGGAAAGATTGTTAGGGTCACCAAAAATGGTGCATGTTTAACCGCAGTACAGTTGTGTTAAAGAGTGTAGAGACACATTCTCTTATCGCAGTTCCAAAAAGATCCTCATATCCTTCTGTTATGAGGAAGCAGACATACACTAAACGCTGTTCTCTTGGGTTTCACCTCATCCAGAAAGCAGTAAGAGGGGAATATCTCAACTCAGCTCGACTAATAACACTTTATGAACAGACGAAAGGAAACTTGTTTATTGACAGATCATTTTACACTCAAACACACTTTCAAGGGGGTTTACCCTGATTTAGCCAAGAAGGATGCGTTCCTGGATTGACATCCTTGCAACTTTACTGGGAGAAAGACATAGTCCTAACCCTAGAATTAACCACAACCATTTTCCCCGTTTCCTGTATTTTCCTATCCTTGAAGTTACAGCAATAAGCTACATCTGAAGAATGCTATCCATTAGCATTCCCAGTGGCAGAATGGTTAATTATGGCATCTACTAGCAGGGGCTAATTGCTTAAGCTAACCTGCCAAACCTTGACCCCACTGGCCAACATGGATGTTGATTCAGGAACCTACTTGGCAAAGTCATGGTCTACTTCAGAAGGTGCTTTCCTCTTACCCTGTTGGACCAGGCTGGTGTGGTGTGTGTACAGTATAGCTGATAGACCAAAATAACCATCCTGAATATTGCTGGTAAAACTCTACCAGCATTGTCTTTTTGGCAAGCTGATTGATTAAGGAAGTTTTGCCGGTCAGGCAAGTTAAGAAACCTGGGGTGCAAGCATCTCATGCTATGGAGCAGCATATAAAACACAAGCTAGCATAGCTAGAGGTCTCGCTTTTTCTCTCATACTTGCTTGAATATTATTGTGATTATTGATAAAATTGTACTGAAGTCTCTGTACCATCTGTTCTCTGCAGGGAGTGCTTCATCAGTGGTCAGGGTTCTGGAAAGCCCAGCACTACCCCAAAAGGCAAGAGAGAAAAAAACTTCCTTTTCAGATTTCTCCCAATGGCTGCTAATAAAATCCAGATGTTGCTGAGCTGCTCTCTACCCTACTCCCTCCTATCCTCTCCTCAGCCGCCTGGCCTTAGCCATTCCTAAATAAAGGAAAGTATTTGTGACATTCAGCCGAGCCGGGATGTGCCAAGAACAACTCCCCAGGTCGGCCCATCTGGAGTGTGTTAGGACAGCACTGGGCACCAGTCGAAATGCAGAGATGAGTGTATGGCCACTTCTGCAGGAATATGGAACACGCAAGCACAAAAGGAGGTGCTTGTTGTTTATGGTTATGTAAGTGGTCTGAGTTTTTTAGTGGGTGTTTTAAAGTGCAGAATTCTGTCTGTTTCACAATCCAAGACAACATTCTGAGTCTCATGTCCCTCCACCCTTCTGTGGACTTGTTGAGTTTGTAGTTGTTTCCTGTGCTGCCTGAAGTAACCGTTGTGCTTGAGGCGGAGGCAATGTGTTCACAGTGTGTCGCTGTTCTGAGCTCACACACCTGAACATCAATAACTGTCACACACTCTCACAAGCACACACATAGGAACGTCCTCAGCTCAGGCACCTGGGGACCAAGAGTACTGCCAGCATACAGCCATCGCCAACACATCTGTCAACTGATATTCAAAGAGAGAGAGTTCTTAAGCGAGAGGGGAAAGCTAAGACACCCAAGAAAAAGGAATATGTAAAAGAAGCGGAAGAAAGTGAAAGACTGTATGGATGTGACATACAGCAACTTTTGACCACCAAGTAATTTTTCTGTCTTCACTGACAGTGACAAAATCACAGCCAATCAAACCGTGTTTGACATTTAAGTGTAACGGAATATTGAGCCAGTAAGATGTCACTATGGGCAAAATGTTTTGTCGCACATTGCTTGTCACAGTGGTTAAATGACATTCACTTTGACACTAATCGACAGAAGGGACAGCAACCAGCAATGAGGTTTCTATGGGTCTGTGGACCAACTGCAGAATCTCACTGGACTAAAATCCCACTCTTCGTAACTGTACATTCAACATCAAATATCTTCTGATTGTCTATTATTGTGTCAAATTGTGCAGCAGTTTTGTGGACGAATTGCTTGATACTGGAAACCAAGTTAGGAAACAACATAAAGATACACAAAATAATGAAACTATTTTGTTCTTCTAGGAGAGTCATAATTCTAATGACTGTTTTATTGGTGCTTGGACAAATAATAAGACATGCTTATCATTCAGCCCTACACGGACGATCATTATGGAACAATTAAAATTTTCCCATCAAGGCTGATAAATAGTTATAATAGCTACGCTTTCCCTAAACTCATGTATTATTTTAATAGTGGGGGAAAAAAGAGACAAAATGATCTATGACAGGAATCTGTTTGCTCTCCGCACTTCCACAACCAAGCTCCCCAATCAAAACACCTGCAGCTTCACCCAACACCAATTAGCTCATCAAGCTTTTAATTACTCTGTTAATTGCATACAGGCAGCGTAAGGGGCGGCTGGGGAATTAGACACAGAAGCCCTCCAGAGGACCCGCCTTGACAATCCTAACAAACAAAGAGGATGCGTGCCAAGCAAAACACACAGGGCCTGTACACACATACACACACATATACACCACAGATCCCCTGCTCACATGACTGGAAGAAAAACAAGAGTGGCTATAATGCCATTCCACCATGCTCACCATCTGTTACTGCGCTAGAAGCGATGTCACATCCTGTCACATGGACGACTATTACCTGGGAGAAGGATGAAAATGTAAATGAGCGCAAAGAGTGCTTGGGTGCGTTTCTGCTGGTCAGTGTTTCTCATCTACAGCAATATAATGTGAATAGCATTGTACCATAGTTCTCAAAGGATTTTTACAGTAAAAAAATACCAAGGCAACATACAGCATATACTATACAGTATGCAATGTGCTAGTATTGAATTATAAAATATTTCTATTTCACAGTCCCGGTATAAGTCAGGCTCCAGATCTACTGAATGTGTGCAGACGGCACACATTTAACATACTCTAATTCTCTTCCTTTCTTCATCCTAATTCCCTGACAAGGTTGACTTGTTCTTTCTCTCTCCCTCTCTCTCTCTCTCCCTGTCCCTTATATCCTCTGAGAAAACAGCAGAAGTGTTTGGCTGAGGAGGCGTATCCAGGAAATAGTGGCAAGCCCTGACTTCCTGTGTGACAGGTGCACGATGCGGGGCCTGACAGCTGCTGTCTCTCCACAGCATTCACTCTCTCTCTCTCTCTCTCTCTCTCAGGCTATGGTCAGCTGTAGCCTAGTACTGCTCCTGTTTGCTTTGGCTCTTGCGTCATTACAGCCTGCTGATTTATGGAGCACAAAAGACTAAAACCTGCCCAACTCACACTCATGCAAAAACACATAAACACACACACACTAGGGCTGAACGATTAATTGCATTTGCGATAATATCGCGATATGAAAAAAACGCGATTTTTCAATCGCAGAGGCTGCGATTACACTCGGTCACGTGACAAGCGAGAGTAAAGAGGTGTGTTCGACTTGAAGATCGATCGGTGTATGACATCAAAGTACGGCGAGAGAAAGCATAAGGAGATGTCCACTCTCTTATAGCTCTCGCAGTACTTTGATGACACACTCCGATCAGTCTAAGCAGCACTGCTTCAAGTCAAGCACATCTAAGCAATCTTCAGAGGAAGCATCAAGTTGGCACGCTACAGTGTTGCCAAGTCCGCGGTTTGGGGAACCCCTCCAAAAAATTTATTTTACCCCCTCGAAACGCCATTGGGCTAGTTTTGAGTAGCAATTGGGTGGGTTTTGTTGTGAAAACCTGGCAACCCTGACGCTACACGCGGAAATGTTTGAAAGCGTATATAATGAATGTAGCCTACTTCAAAACGGCACACTGAAATGACTCAAGCAGTAACAGTAGTGTTACGGTGCATTTCATTACTGAAGACTTCGACCTTAAAATAATATATATTTATTTAAAGTCTGTCTAAAGCAGTGGTTCTCAAAGTGTGGGGCGCGCCCGAGTATTGCAGGGGAGGGGGGGCATCAGCAGAAAAAGAAAAGAAATAAAACCGTAAACAGCCAAAGGACGTAACTTAGAATGGGAGATGGATCGGTTTGTGAAAGGGAAGAGAATGCGCCGCGCCACATCCAGAGTACACAGCGTCACTGATTATAATGGGTTCTACTGTATTTTGCCGCTCGCGTCCGGTGTAGACACGGTGTTTAATGTCGTTGGTGAGGAGGAAAGCCTGTTGGTGTCCTATGCCTTAGCAGACAGCATGGAACCCACAAAAAAAATAAAATAATAACAGAGAGAATAATAATAATAACAGTTATTCTCTCTATGCTATTTTTCAATGTTTCAAGTGATGCAGGCGTTTTTTTCCCTGTTGTTTTTTTTTTTATTAAAAAAGCATTAATTTTTCATAATGTTTAGTGAAATTATTTGGCAGTGTGAGGTGAGATGGGGATTCGGGAAGGGGGGGGCAGATTTTTTTATAGGTTTGAAGGGGGGCGTGACCAAAAAAGTTTGAGAACCACTGGTCTAAAGTTAACAGACAGTGTTTAAAAAGTGCAATCCACATGTTTACTACGGTGACTTTGAATTACCTAAAGTAGTGTGGTAACGCAACAGATTTGTTTTTATATTTCTGCAATCTACTTTATTTTGTGTGATTTGTTACTGACTTTCATATTAATGTTTACACCAGGCTTATTTGTCAGTGCTTTATGTTGTCATAATTATTACATGCTTACACGACTGGAAGTTAAATAAATCAGTCAATATACCGTGATTGTAGTTGTTAAATAAAAATGTAATTCATATCAATTCATGCATCACCTAATTTCATCGTAACATATAGGCCTGGCCTACAGAAAATAACATTTATGTTTAATCTATCTAATATTGTGTTGGTCATACTATACAATGATTTATAGCTTGTCTTTGTTGAAAAATACAGAACATAAAGAGCTTAAAAAAAAAAAATTGCATATTAATATATATATATATATATATATATATATATACATACACACACATAATCCATATATTTATTAATGTTCTCTTTTTCGATTAATTTGCTGAAGTAGTACATTGGTACAGTGATCCCCAAGGACGTTACTTTGACATGGTTTTGAATAATTACCATTTTGATACATTATGGTACCCAAGCCTTTTCAATGTGTAATCTTCCTCACTTTCAGCCACTTCAGTGATTACACAAACATTATTATTTTTAGTTAATATTTCTGTCTTTTCGTTCTATTTGACGTTGCCTTAAAGTCATTGTTTATCTATAGCCTTCGTAAAGGTTACATCCGCTTTATACTATATCTCAATTTCAATTAACTGTAGGTTTTAATTATTGAGAATTATTTAAAGTAATATAACATACAAATGTATTAAACAAGTGACAAATACAAAATAATAGAATTTTATAAAATCTAATCAAATAAACAAAACATTGCAGCATAAACAAAGTGGCAATTTAAAATAAAAAATTAAGGAAATAAATTAAGGAAATAACATTTATTACACTAAAACAGTCAAAAAAAATTATAATTCTAAAAAATATATAAATATAAATTCATATAAAATAAGTCTTTGTTCCAAAACCTAGTGAGTTGCCTATAGGCAGCATTTTAAGGCTCACTGGAAATGACTACATACGCCTAATACATAATAATAATGAAAATTAATTCAGTTTCCTTGTCTTTCTTTGTGTCCAGAGTGGGATTAATGCAGCTTTTTGCAGGAATTTGTGTTCATTTCCATATAGGAACATCCTCTTAAAAGTATCCACCCCTCCTCCATCTAGAACATTCTGGTATCAACAAAAATGTTTCTTCCAATTCCATTCGCTTTGAAAATGTTCCCTTTTTTTTTGTATGGAAATTAAACTTCCTTCTGGTGGATCCCTGGTTATGGAACAATAACTTATCAGAGGAGACCCCTGCTTTAGATTAAGGTCTTCGTAATAGACTGGAGCTGCAGTGAAATTCAGCTCTAACCCATTTCAAGAATGACAGGATAGTCCAGTGCTCTGCTTCTGTTTCCATGAGATAACGGCTGCTTTAATTTGTGCAAATACACTACATCGCATGTCTCCCAGCCCAGAGCCCCTTCTCAATACTTTAACATCATTGTGAGGAGAATTGTATGTGTGTGTGAGGGCTTAATAACTGAATTTCATCTGTAGTTACCACTCAGAACTGTGAGATAACTAACTGGCTGAGGGCGAGAGAGGGAGTAAGGAACTAGCTTTATCACAGACAGGAGCGGTGATATGAACTTCAACACTGTTTGATTAATAAACCCCTCTACCAGCAGGGATTACTCCAGCTGGTGCCCTGTCTCTCAGCAATACTTCAGCTGGCAACTTATCCTTATATCCTCCAATCTTTTTTCCAGCATCTTATTTAGTAAGAGTTTGCTTATCATCCAAATAAAACAAACCAACTCAGTGGGAGCCATTTCTCAAAGAGGTGTACAATGTCCCATATTTGATCAGATCAGATCTGTTTTTCATTACAGAGAAATAAGGATCCAACAATCTAGCGACATCAGCCTGAGCAGTCTCTCATTTCTTTGAGAAGTGTGTATCGCTTGCACTGTCAATATCTCTGACAAGAGCTTTCTCAAAAACAAGCTTTACTTTGATTGGCTGTTTTCAACTTCTTAGCATTAATTAAATAATGGGGAAGTTGTGGCCTAATGGTTAGAGAGTCGGACTCAAAAGGTTGCGGGTTCGAGTCTCGTACCGGCAGGGACTGTAGGTGGGGGGAGTGAATGTACAGCGCTCTCTCCCACCTTCAATACCACGACTGTGAGGTGCCCTTGAGCAAGGCACCGAACCCCCAACTGCTCCCCGGGCGCCGCAGCAAAAAAATGGCTGCCCACTGCTCCGGGTGTGTGTTCACGGTGTGTGTGTGTTCACTGCTGTGTGTGCACTTAAGATGGGATAAATGCAGAGCACTAATTCTGAGAATGGGTCACCATACTTGGCCACATGTCACGTCACTTCACTTTAAATATATGCAAGGCAGTAACCAAAATCACAAACACATTGGTATATTCAGTTTCGCTCTTAAAGATTTCTGATTTACCCACTCTTCAACAGCTCAAAAAAAAAAAAAAAATCTTTCATTGGTCACTTCATATGTCAATCAGGCAGTCTCTTCCTGTCTAAGTGCGTGGGCACTGGTCAGAATAAGTTGCAGTGCAAATGTCTATCTACACTGGCTCATATACAGCATTCTCCATTTTACATGCATTTATCTTTATAAATCTGACCAATTGTGTCATTAAGATAGGACAACACCTTTACTTGTGAGAAGGAAAGAGTGAGTAGGGTGAGTGTATTTGAGAGTGATGAGGTTTCTCTCTCAGAGTGAACTCCCAGCTCCTACAATGTGGCGTAAATGTGTTTTTTGTTACCCCAGATGTTTGGAAGCTGGCCGGCTCCTCTGCTCTCTGACATTCTCCTTCTCCCGAGAGAGGCCACCATGTCACAGTAATGTCAAACACATGTGCTCACCACACCGTCGCCGTCTTTCCCACTGTTTGAAGGGATAAACAGGGCTGAAACCATGGCAAATGCCCCCTTGCCCATCCCTGCTGCTCCCTCTCACTGGCACTCCCGCTCGGAGCCCGGGGTTGCCAAGGTAGGACAACCGGATGGACTGCTGAGACAATTTGCCATAACAGAAGGATTTATAGAGTCTTTACCCCTGATAAGTATTGAGACACACTGAAGTGTAAACAGCACAAACCACATGGAATCTGATCTTTTCAACTGATTTGGGCCACTTCCGTATGTGGTCTTAAATCAGATACAGGTCCAATGTTTTGTAATACGATCTTAGTCTGAACAGTCATATCCGAATTCATGTGACTTTTACGTCACTCTAGATGGACATTTGTGACAATTCTGTGTTGATGGGAGTCACTCCAAAGATTTTACATACCAATAGTTCTTTGGTCACTCTGTGAATATGGAAGACAGCTGAGAAGGTAGTCACTGGAGGGACAGTAAGCTGTAACAATTAAAGTATATGAGAAAAACTTTGCTCTCTTACTCCTTATCTTTACCTCTCCTTATTACTTGTGCACAAATTGCTGTCTTCCACGACACATCAGTTTATAAATGAATGCGTAAATGCTGGTTTTAGTGGCTTCTATGTTTACTTCTGTATGACAGCATGCTGCGTGACATCTTTGTTATTGTTCTTTTGGGCATGCAGGTCAGTTCATGACTGTGACCAGTTCACACTCAAATCTGATATTGGCCACATTTTGAAAATAATGTAAACAGCCAAACAAACAACAACGACAACAAAAGGATCTGAACAATAAGAATCAGAATTGAGCACTAAGACTTGCAGTGTGAACATAACCTTAGTCTCTTTCTGTATATCTGACATACACATTTGGCTTTGTGGTGCGCACTGAGCAGTTATGGATTTTTTATTTTATGCACTTTTCCAGTCTGGATCTGGAAGGCATTCCTTTCAATACATGCAACTTTGAAGAAAAAAAAAAAACAGCTTGCAGATGTCCTCACCTGCTCAGGACTCATGTGACTGCACAATTGCATTAATGCACTATAGGAATTAGGATCAGTGTGTGATCTGACAACTGTCTCGATGCTGGAATGGCTGGATAGCAAGTACACTTCAATCATATTTTTGTTGATTAAATTTGAATTGATCAAAATCACAGTCCAATGTTGACATAATTGTAAATCTTAAGGCTATCCAGTTTAAAGAAATCGAAAATCTATCATACAAATATTAATGTTTTTTTTGCATTTTATTTATACACTCTAAGAAATGTCTGTATGAAAGGGGAGCAAAATATACCTTGTTAATAAGAAGGAATTTTAGGTAATGATTTTTCACAGGTGTTTCACTTGTATTTTGAATTACGCATTTTGCATTATGTTGTGCTTTACAATTAAAAGAAATGTCCGAAAAGTTATGTAAAACTACCAGTACCTTTTCTGTTGTTTAGTTTTTTTTTACTTACAGTGTATCCAAGTAAAACAGGAAAGAGCAAAACATAGATTAAATAATATTGGGGTATGACGCAGGTCAGACTCGAACCTGTATCTCCATGAGCACAAAGGTTCTTTGTGTGTGGCAAGCACATGCACTACCCACTGTGTCACAGAACATTACCCACTATGTTGGGACATGTTGTAGGATTTGAAACTGTGTACCTGTGAGCACAAAAACCCTTTTTTTGTGCACACATGCACTATTCACTATGTCACTCTCTTCAATGTGAACGGGATCAGGATATGTTGCATGTCAGATTCGAATCTGTGTACCTACAGTATGAACACAAAAGCCCTTTTTAGGATACCAAATGCACAACCGACTGTGCAACTACAAAAAAAACTTATATTTATAGATTTGATCAACTCTTCACATAGTATTGATTTTTTTGCCAATAGAGGTATACTTGTATAAACTGGCATTTTAAGTACAGTGCTGCCACGTGTCTCGGGGTTAGTTGTGTGAGTTGTCTTTCGTGCAGGTGACAGGCTACCTGGCCGATCAGGTGCTTGTGCTTACTGATCAGTGCCTGACCCCACCCCCTAGTTCTCTCGTTCTCTCTTCCTCCCTCCCCCTGCTGGTTTGCCGGCCGTCTGCCTGCACCCATCTCCCGCCCACCGCCATCTGCTCCTCTTGTTAATTACGAGACGGCAAACTTCACCTGCACCCGTACTCAAATTACAATAATTACCTCCAGTGCACACCATGTTCCTGCTCCCATTGCAGAGCACTGCCACAAGGACACACTCTCGGGCATCCTATTTACTAGTAAACTTAAGACATATGCCATAACCATAGAAACGGACACCATACACATGACAAACTCCGACTGCATGATAGTACCAGTGTGAGCCTTTATAAATTTTCAGCAGATCAGTTCTGGGTGTTGCACTGACAGTTTGAAATACACTTTTTTTTCTCTAAACTATATTTGCATTGAGTGCAAATCATAAAGTTTCATTTTGTAATATCTAAGGTGATTTATATATTTACAATGTTTTAGGATTACAGAACCATGGTCAACTTTACATTATGGCTTTTAAAATTATTGTTTTTCACTAAAAAATGTGTATGGATTTTGGTTAAAAAAAACTATTGTAAATTTTCTACACTAGCAGTTTGTTTTTAATATTTTAAGCACATGTATTTAGGCTTTGCCAGCATTCTGATTTGGGCTGCATTTTCAAAAAGCTTCATAAGCCTAAGTTGATCATAGAACCAGTCACCAATGGAGTTACGATCAATTTAGGCTTACAATGCTTTTGGGAAACACAGCCCAGTTTCGTTAAGTGCAGACAGTGAGCATCGACTGACTTCAAAAATCCTCCTCATTACAGAAGCTGCAAAAGCAATCAAAATAAGTTCTCCATATCAACACATTACCAATGGAAAGCAGTGTCTCCTCAGAGCCATTTGACTTGACCCATACTGATTCTTCTATATAAATCTACTAAAGATGGCATGAAAGCAAATTGAATACTCACTCCAGATTAATGAATGGCTTTCTCTTAGTGGAGGTGCTTTAGTGCATGCAGCAGGGACATTTGCCTGTAAAAGCTATAAGGGCTATTTGGTGGTAATGTTTAAGGATAGTTTGTGGCCACAGCGCGGTTTCACCTTTAGACATTTAGCTGTTGGGAGAACTATTACCATCTGTTCATTCATAATTAAGCTGATCTTTACTGGGGTCAATTGAAGAGTAAAGTGGTGGTTTGCAGTGCAATGGCAGTAACATCAACGGATGCTGACTGGGCTGGACTGAAGGACAGTTAAGACAAGTGATGTTGCAACAGAGCATATTTTGGTTTCATCCATCAGTGTGCTGGTAAGGTTGCAATGAACAATTCATCATAATGCACCTGATCACATCTTCATTTTTATGCTCTTATAGACTAACCATTTATTAGACAAACAGGTGCAGAGATTGTCAGGCTGGTGACTGCTATAAACTGCTGTTTTTTTTAAAGCCATCTCATGTGCTTAAATATGCTGTAATTTCTACTCAATTCTGTTTATTATTAATACTCTCAGATAAATATCGTTTTAAAGTAGCCTAAACAATATAACCTCTTTCTCTTCAGAAAATGTGAAACAATTAAAGGCTCAGTGTGAGCAAATTTCTGGCAGACCAGACCTAACTTAATTAGATAATCTCTAATAAATTCCAATTCAGAGGTTGGGATTGTTTTGGCAAAATATGAACTTCATGTTTGTTGCATTTTTTGTGTTCCTTTCAGAAACCGTAACTAAACAAATAATTACAGAAAGATGGAGAAATAAATGTTGGCATGATTTAATGTTTTATTTTTGTTAATATTAATTTTAGTAACCATAATTTTAGTGATAATAGCAGGCTTTCTGATGACTTTAGTCGCCATCCGAATCTAATTTGATTTGAAACAACTCGTTTGAAAGAAAAAATAAACAATCATGTTTGCATTTCATATATCTGTATTTTGTATTTATGCAGCATATAAAAAACAAACTGCAACAAAGCAGGTATGTCGTTGCGTTGGTAATATAAATGTAATTTAATTTCTATATTGCTGGACTGTATTCCAGTTACAAGCATTGTATAAAATCTTCGCTTAAGTCCAGTCTAACATGTAGGCTATTTGAGAAATAAACATTAATAATGAACGAACAAAGTATTTATAGATAAAGCAGAGGCATCACTTACTTCTGAAGGTCGAAGTCAAACTGAGGTATTTGCAGCAAAAATAATCCACGCGAAAAATAAAAACAGAAATAAACGGAGAGTACCTAGTCTATTACGCCTCGAATATCACTGGAAAAGGTGAGAACTTTCCAAAATGAATAAGAATCGTATCAAAGAGTGTCTGAGAGAGAGTTCTGAACTCCTTTGGATTGCGATGTTGACTTTCCGTTATAGTAGCTAATAAATAATGAGGTAATTCAATTTCAAGATATCGAAAATATATCATACAAAGCTAGAACACAGCGAAGCTTTAGTATTAAAGTAGTGAGACTTTGGTATTACGTTCCTTTAAAATGTCGAAATCTTGAAACGTGTTAACAAATTTCTTAGAAAAAATGCACAGGGCGAAAAAAAAAGTTCGCTTCGATTTCCCAAATCACAAAAAAAATCGCAAAGTCCTCCAATTCAGATCTCGCGTTCTTGGTGGTTTTAATATCGTATTCCACAGTAGATGTCCCTGATCCCTCCTAGAAGATAGAAGATGTTTTTTTTAAATATTGCCACCGATGCTCCATGTTTCCAAGTAGAAGTGTAGTGAATATTGTCTCTTGTAAGTCCTGAAAGTCCTCGTCTACAGAAATGATTCAGATAGGGAGTGTTTCGGAGATCTTCCCGTTAATAGGCTACTCCAACTGTTCGCCGCGAACTCCCTCCACACTGAACGCGAAAAAACGGTCCATTAAAAACATCATTCGTGTCCCAGCTAACTCATGTTACACATTCTCCGTTGTTTCTCTCTGCACCATCTCGCGTTTTGGTTTATTTTCGTTGTTGTCTCTCTGTGACAGCTCCTCAGACCCACAAGCTGACAGCCTGCCTCCCTTGTGCAGTAGATAACCCCCTCTGATATTGAGGATTCCTAATATAATTCATATCACATTTTTAATAGACTTGCTATTAACATAATTAGGATATGCCCACAATTTTCTGCAATTCTTAAGGGATCGTAAGCACTGTCCCTGCCTCTGATAAAAATGTCAGATTGATTCTCATGAGAGCAGTATTGATGGTCCTTCCACCGTTTTTGCCAGGTTTTTAAACGCATTTTGAGCGCACGCCGCTAGGGGCCGCTGTTTCCCCATATCAGTTCGTGCGCGTCGGTGAAACACTCTCATTCGTCAGGCAATTGACAGCCAGGCAGCTGGTGCCCGAAGACCGATCGAGTTCACTCAAATCAGATGGGAGATATGACGTTTTTGTAACATAGTTACAAACTGAGCATTTCATTTTTCAGGAGCATCGTGCTTCATTTAAACATTTTCCCGTCTAAGTGTAGGCTAGACTGTTGATGGATGGTCCCTACGTTTAGTAATTTATATAACTGTCATCTACTGTCGATATGTCGTTTTACATGCATTTCTGGGGTAAAACTATATGTATAGGTAATTTCAAATATTAAAGCAAGTGACATCTGGAAACAAACTGTATTGTAGGCTAGGCTACCATTTTTGCTAATCCTTTTACTAGTCCCAAGGTGATATTTAGGGGATGTAAATTAGTTCTTCTCTAAGCAGGTATAGTTCATCATGGACATATTCCGCTAACATCTGACAACCACAGGGTGTCCAAATACTTTTTGTCTTCATTTTGAACTGTAGGCTATATCCATTGGTTTATCATTTTAAATGTTTTGTAAAATGTTTTTCATTAGCAATAAACTGCACGTGGTTTTGATATTTTGCCATCTAATGCAATGATATTCATAATTTGACATTTATATAAGTCTCCAAATATCAGGCCCCTGTATGCCTGATACTTATTGTGTTTTAAACTGCTTACCAGGTGCTTATAAAATTATAATTTACATTAATTATTTATTCTGAGACCTTGACAAATAACTTTCAGCTTAAGTCTATAAGGTAAAATTCAACTGAATAGCAAAGCAGTTACTTGAGTGATTCAAAGAGCTGCATGCGCCAACTATGAATATGGATAAGAGATGGCATTTCCACAGACATTTTCAGCTGTATTTGAATATGAATATGACTTTTTCTTCTTGTGGTTTCAGGCAGAGTATTCAGTGCAGAATATATTCCTCCTTCTGAGGTGTTGGCGGAAAAAATACAGCTGCTGCTGCTAAAAAATGACCGACTTCTTCTCCAACCCCCCTCCCTTCACTTTATTCAGTTGATTCCCCCATTTTTGACTGTTTAACCATCACCGCACCTGCTAGCCATTCACTGGCATTGTAACTCAGTTTTAGGGGGAGGATCTGATGGTGTCACCGCAGGTGAGCCGATGAGAAACGCACATCTGCCTTTCTTTCCCCACCCCTTTAGAAATGACGGGATGTAAAGACATGTAAACAAACATGGTTACTCTGCTGTTGGAGAAAGTGCCGGTGGTGTAAAGTACACAGAGACAGCTGCCCCATACTTCTTTAGTCTCGCCATTCCACTTGCCTGGTCAGCCTGAGAAGCCTCCAGTCAAAACACTCTGAGAAAATCACAAATTTAACATAAATCTATTACTGGTTATGGTTATAGATTTTCACCAGGAAAATGGTGAATAAATGGAAGTCATTTTATTACAGTGGCCCCTTAGATAATGCTTTAAAGCATGATGAAATCAAACTGGACAAAAAAAAAAAAAAGGATCCTAGTTACTTTCTGATTTCTTTAGTTTAGATCGTAGTTACTTTATGATTTTATTTAAACGGGTTAGCTGTGCACATTATTGCAAATTAAAAACAATGTTTGTTTTAATATTTTTATGATGGATAAAATCACAAAATTTTGCCTATATTTTTTTCCTCATTGAATATCATGTTTTACCTGGATATACGTCACATTATCGAAGTAAAATGTTTTACATGCACTTCACTGACTTAAGGGAAGCGTGTGAGAAAAAGCATGTGTGTGTGTGTGAGTGTGTGTGTGTGTGTGTGGGAGTGTACCAGACTTTAGTGTATGTGTGTGAAGAGAAATGATGTCAATAGAATTGAACAGTACACTAGATCAAAACTCTCAGCCTTGAGGAATCCTGTAAAAAGAGTAGCCCTCACTGCACTGGCTCCACCTCTCCTCCTCTCATGACAGCTAATACCCAGTTCACAGGTATTAAATAAATTCTTTATGACTTGAGTCCTCTACACCCATTATTCTTAATCCACCATACTGATATGTGGTCAGCTCTGGTGTGGACATGCAATATCTGCCCAGATATTTGAGGATTTTTCTACAGCCACATGCAATTTGGCTACATTTACGGATGGGTCAGTCTGTACTGTTCTTGCAAGGGCAAATGTCTTAAACTTATCAAGTGTGAAGCGTGAGGATCTGTCTCCTGTGCATGCACCCTGGCTGTGCTTTAACCTAAAGCAGTTGCCTTACTGCCTTGTGGGCCATTGTTTTGTGTATGAAGGTTCCTTCTAAGAAATCTGGAATCAAACTGGCGTTCAATGCAGTGTAACATCATGTCTAATGATCTACAACAAATTTTAATGCATTTTAAAGACACCTAAGAAATATTAAGTGCTTTATTCTGGGTAAAAATGGAGTTATACACTGATAAAAAAAATTGACATTAATAAATGTATGCATCTAAACACAAAAAAATGGGATGCATTTTTAAGTTTTAGCTACTGAAAAAAAAAATGAATCATCAAAGACAAAGATAAAAAAACTTTGGATTCCTCTGTGAACTACTGATCCACTATTGGGGCTGAAAAGTGAAAAACTAGATGCCACATGAGGGATGACCGTAGTCAAGTGATTATTTTTATTTTTAGACAGCAAGAGACAGCGAGCAAAAATAATTTGTGTGACAGCAAAAAACCTTTGATTATATAATTTCTATTTACATTAGCAGAAAACAGTGGCTGCATAATTTGTTGAAAATCTTTACAATTCATTACATTACATTTTATCCTTCCCTCTGATCAGTAATGGACCAAGGCACTGGGAAGAGCTTATTCATAGGCTCTCCATTCCAGTGAAATCTCTAAATGTGCAGCCAAATATGTCTTCATTACTGAGATACATCTGCTGACAAACATGCAATTTTAATTGGTTTAGCAAAAAATCATCAGTCAGGAAAGTGTTCTGACTTGCACTTAATCCACACGTTCTATTTGAGGTCTGAGAGACTCAAGGCCCTTATATAGTGTTATAAAAGAAGATCATTTGAGAAACATCTCAGTATTTTTTGTTCATGAAATAAAAGTCACTAGTGACCAAAAAAGCTTAGTTATTAACAGTAATCAAAATACCTTCTTTTATATTGTGCAAAAGAAAGTAAGTCATTCAGGTTTGAAACAACACGAGGGTGAGTAGCTAAATGATGATAGAATTTATTTATTTGTTTATTTATTTTTGTTGAACTATCCCTTTAATCACTTTAATTATACCTTTTTTTAATAAATAAATGATACTCTAAAGAAGAAACTAAAACTACCAGCAGGTGGCGGGTAAATGTCTTTTTGAGTTGATTCGTTCAAACGACTGATTCACTCA
Organism: Sinocyclocheilus rhinocerous; assembly: GCF_001515625.1. Taxonomy (NCBI): domain Eukaryota; kingdom Metazoa; phylum Chordata; class Actinopteri; order Cypriniformes; family Cyprinidae; genus Sinocyclocheilus; species Sinocyclocheilus rhinocerous. Next base: position 105,219 of record NW_015662334.1, on the reverse strand, counting down.
GGAATTCAGTTAAACGGCTCTCTCTATGGACTACTGAATCATTGGTTCACACGATTCGTTCAAAACGCAGATTCATTCAGAAACTAAACACCGCTGTGTTGCTGAGAGACGCACAACAATTCTGCTGTGGCTTTTAGGTAATATTTTCGTTGGCAAAATTGAACAAAAACTCACAAATGTTTAAAATATAGCACAATATTAACTTATTTACTGAACTGTTGTATAAAATCACATTTGCACTTGTTCTTGAGCACTTGTGTGATATTGCTCTCGCTGTTCGTGTGATAGTCGCTTATCATATGAAATAAATATGAGACAGAAACTCATACAGGGGCATTTTTGCACAAATATCTTGAATTTTAGGGCATAACTGCATTTATGGAGTTGTTGCCCTGCATCATATTTGTCAACAGTCCACTGTATGAAATGTAAGATGACGTACAGGTCTGGGGGCGGGGCCAGTGCGTTAACTGCCTTAAAATATTTTAATCACGTTATTTTTTTCTTACTTAATTTACATAACTAATTAATTAAGTTAACGCTTAAACTGACAGCCCTAATATATATATATATATATATATAGTGATTAAATTGTCCACCAGGCAAAAAAGTATGAACACTAGTATTAGTGATGCTTGCCTTAGCAAAAACCAGTAATAAACTGAAACTTAAAAAATAGTTTAGTCTCCTGCTTCTTGGATTTGTCTACTGAGAAAAAGATTGATCGAATTTCACACATCTCCTCTAGAGTTTCAAAAGAGATCTCAAGAAGATCTCAACAATGTCTGTGTTCAGATTGGCAAGATACCGAAGTCATTTTTGATATGGTTCAAACTTTGTTCATCGAATTCTTTTATATTTTCTCTCACATGCAATTTATTAATGCTGTTACCTCAATAGAGTACTATCTTCAACAGGACAAGTTCCTGGTTGTCTGGGAGATGGATCACTGGTTGTCCTGGGTCTTGATGTAGTGTTTATGGCCCTCTTCCCTGCTGGGGAGTTATAGCCCTGCCTGTCCTTCTATGGCCCACACATGCTGTTTACACAATCCTGCTATGCCTCTTGCTGTGAAACTATGGCTGAATAGAAAGGGTTAAATAGAATGGATGGGTGAAGCAAGAAACGATCTACAGCCCGGTTTCATGGTCCATTGCATTTGGACATCTCAGTGTTGCCACACTGAGTTTGTTATGTTAAGTTTCCTGTTCTAGATGCAATAAAAAAAAAAAAATCTTGATCTCTTTTAAGCACAGAAATGACTTCCACAGTACAATCTGGGTTATTTTTTTTACCCAAATGCTGGGTTGAGAGAGACTGCTGGGTAAGGAAGCTGGGTTAATTTTACCCAATTTGGGTTGATAATCATTTATAATCAGTAACCCAATGGTGCTGGGTTGGGAATGCAGAGTTCAAAGAAAGTATGCACGTCACGTAAGTTCAAACACAAACGGTTCTCTTTGTGCCAATATCACTTCACCTATCCTATCACCTATTCACAACACTTATGACAGAAATATGCATGGAAAATAGAAGAAAACAAATCAAAGAAAAGACGAGGAGTGTGTTCTTTATACACCCAAATCACTCGAGTTGTGACCAGGGACTGGTGAGCAGGAACGGAACAAGCCAGAATAGCTCTTGAAAGGAGTGATTAAAATGCTTTAAACTGAGGGTCAAATCCTGTCAGTTCCTGTCATAATACATACACTCAGAAAAAAAGGTACAAGAGCTGTCACTGGGGTGGTACGTTTTCAAAAGGTAAACCTTTGTGCCTTTACTCCTAAAGGGTGCATATTGGTACCTTAAAGGTACATCGGTACCTAAAATGCACATATTAGTGTCTAAATGCTACATATTAGTACATTTGAAAAGGTACTGCCCCAATGACAGATTTTGTACCTTTTTTTCTGAGAGTGTAGTTTATTCCCATCTTTTAGTGTTTATTACAGACTTTTAGTCTATGTGTTTCTTGCCATCACTCAAAGCCTGATGCTTTGGCCATAGAGGGACTATTTTTGATTGCGGAAGAAAAATTAGCAAAATAACCGTCAAATTTGGTCTTAAATGCAAGTTATTCAATATTTATTTAACCATTTTTAATGAACTTTTAAAAAGCAATCTCATTTAGCTGCATAAGCTGTATAAATGTTGAGTTGCCATTATTTTTGGACTTTTTCTCAGCCATATACGTATGTACGCTATCTCTTGCTTGTTTTGTCCACTTCATGGTGTTCTTGCTTACCAATAAATTTTCAGCTTTTGAATATTACTGTTGCCATGTTGGTACTGTAATTATACAGTAACTATCAAGTGATTTTCATTTTAAAACCATTTTGTGTTCAACTCAGTAGACTAGTAATTTTTAAACAATGCATTTTTTTTAAAGTGTAACGCAACAGGAAGTATGTACAATGGGATCGTGGGTTTACAACATACACATAGTAACAGGTTTGTTTTTGGTCTTAGAGTGTAACAGTGACTGGAGCAAAAGGTGCAGCATGGGGTTAGCGTCTTGAGAGCAGTTTGATTGACATTGCAACGCTCTCATGAGGGTACACTCGTAGACAGTCCGTCAATGTCACCGCCTGACAGGTCCTCCTTCCTAGCTTCATTTAGGTCTTTGTTGATGTGACTATAGCACTGCTGTCTACACTCCTCCAAGTGATCACTTTGAGGACGGTTTCAAACCTCTTCATTATGAGCAGTTATCTCTATATCTACACCACCCTTCATACTTTGACCTTCACCTAGTGGCATTAAGAATGTCCTTGTCTGTCTTTCTTTTTCTCTGCATCTGATGAAGTGGCAGAGATGTTCTCGTCTGATTGGGCTTATTGTGTCCATATGGAAATGACGGTCTCTTCGGAGGCAGAAATAGAGCAAAAAAAAAAGAGAAAGCATGGGTAAGGGCTCGCAAGAGGGAGATCTTTTTTTCACTTGCACATTATAAATCCTTTCCTGTGGCTGCAGTCACCATCAAGAGTGCTGGAAAGAGATAAGACAGGGTGCTGCCAGAGAAACACAGCTCTTTTGTCCTCTTCCTTTGTCCTCTCCCACTGAAGCTCCGGCATTCAGTGGCCCTGTTGAGTCACCCTTACAGACTGCAGTAAATGAAAGTAATTTTAAGCACAGCCGCTCAGAGAGGGACTTTATCTAATGAGAAGGTGGCCACAGGCAGTGCAACGAGGAATGGAGTCATCTGCTTTTACACTGAGAAAGGAGCGAGGCGCACTGCGGAAGCAGATGTGTCGCCAACATCTTTCTTCATTGCTATCAATGTTCTGAATCGCAGAGATTAAAAGAAGATGCAATGATGAAATGTGTGTATGAGCATGAAGAGCTTGTCATTTCTCAACAGGGTAACACTGTTAAAGAGAGGATGTGAGACAGGACAGGAAGTGAGAGAAAGAATGAGCAAGAGATAATGAACTGCATTCTGTAATGCAGAATTACACAAATCTGTTTTGATGATAAAAAAATGTTTTGTGCAGAACGTTCCCACACTATGACCAGGTCAGCCATTTACTGTGAAAAGATAATACGTAATGTTATACATTTTAGATTTTTAACAACTAGCAAATAGAGAATTCATAGTGAAATAACCTTATGTACTGTAGTCACAGATGTTTAATGGTGCTAATAGCTAAATTTGATTAAAAAAAAGTTTGAGCAGGGGTCTCCAAACTCTGTCCTGAAGGGCCGGTGTCCTTCAGAGTTTAGCTCCAACCCTAATTAAAAACACATGAACCCGCTAATTAAGGCCTTATTAGGTATACTAGAAACTTCCAGGATGGTGTGTTGAGGCAAGTTGGAGCTAAACTCTGCAGGATACCGGCCCTCCAGGACTGAGTTTGAAGACCTCTGATTTAGAGGGACTGAGATGAAAGACAGGGGGCTTATAGGCCACCTAGGGTCTAGCAATACCTACAGTATTTTCCAGACTTTTTAAAAGGATATGTTCTTCAAAGAAGACACTTTGGAAGTGGTTGGGAACCAAACAGCCCTTTGACTTAAAAAAGCACAGAGACATCTCTCAAAATATCCTATTTTATGTTCCACAGAAGAAAGTTGTAAACAACATAAGGATGAGTAAATGATGACAGAATTTTCATTTTTGGGTGGAATATCCCTATTTAAAATAGGGAGGCAAGGATAAGTAAACATGAGTCAAAGTGTGTGATTTTTTTGTGAGTGTGATTGTAAGATTTGTAATTAAAAATGCAGTAGAGAAACACAGTGACCATGATTTTGTTTTTTCCCCTGGCATTAGCACTTTCATTTAGCAAAAGAACAGCCACTATACTGTACACTTTTTGGCTCATGGTTATTAGCTTAAAATGTCGGTTTGTATCTGTCTCTTTTGGCAGTGTGTGACTCCCACAAATGCAGATTAAGGTCAGTGCTCTTCATGTACTGTAACTCATGTATGGAAACTTAATGGAGCCTCTAATTGAGTTCCCTCATTCAACATAAAATCAAATCTCACTGTGCACAATACATGATACAGATATAAACAGATATGAGGCAGTGAGAATAATCATAACCATTAAAATATCTATAATATTTGGGCACTGTTTTAGGCTACAGTCTTTCAAAAATCTTGCCAAAGAACAACATATAGTAATGTGATGTCAAAAATAGCAAACAACAACACAGATTTATGCTTTTATATATGTAGATTATTTTCTGAATATTAGATTATAATGCCAATTTCTCTGTTGACTTTAAGTCATCTTTTAACTAATTTGTTCTTTGGTGTACAAAAATATCTTAGGAGAAATAAATTAAATAAAATTAATGTGAATAGCTCAGGTAATTTGGATTTAGAAGTGATCTTGGGGGGGGGGGGGGGGGGTCTAAACACTTTGGGGGTCTTTTGCTCAAAAGAAAAATCTGAGAGTAAGGAAACCTAAGCAAAAGTCTCAATCTCCTCTCCATTCAATAGTATTGCTGTTTAGGATAAACAATTGACGTATCCCATTCATGCAGAGATCTCATCTGGTGTGATGTTGTGAATTGTAGAAATTGTTGAGTTTTCATTTGCTTGTGCACATCTGTGCCCTCGCAGGTGCGTGTGTTGATAGTTAAACCCTGACTTTGGGTTTGTGCGTTCAGGCAGTTGGCAGTGCTGGGACTAGAGATAGCAAGAAGAGAGGGTTGATGCACAGTATCAAGTTGTGAACATCTGTTCCTCATAGAGACCACAAAGCTGGTGCAGAGGAAATAGGAAGAATAACTGCTCTTTTCCTTTCTGTCTTACTCTTTCTCATACTTGTTTTGTCTCCATCTCTCCCTCCCTTCCCCTGTCCTCCCCATGTTGCATGCTCACATTCACACATATATGCTGAGACTCCTTACTAGAAAGTACTGTAGTGGTACACTGTCAAATGGTTGCTTGAATGATTACCATATTACCATATTTTGATAAATAATATTTAACCAAAGGATACATCAAAGAATATCATGATGTCCAATGTCATGTCAATGCCATGTTCAAGTTTAAATTCATTCTTGGAGTTCAAAACATTTTCTCATTGTTATTTTTCTTGAGTGATGCATGTAGTCACTCTCAATGATTGTATTATTTGAGTAGTAAATACTTTTTGTCTATGCAATATCATCATCATTTTGAGCTTGCTTGCCACTCTCCATTGCCTACGTATCACTATTGGAAAGCATCCATGCACTCTCGAAGGGTGCTATAACACTATTATTTTTATTAAAACCCGGAAGTTAGTATTTTAGCACTTCCAGTTCCACTGTCCTAAAATCATTTGATTTTGAATGTTTTTTTTGTTAAATGCCTGAAATAAGGTCTGTGGTTAACACAAACTCATTTTCATGTCTTGTTCTATGACATAAAATGCATTAGTAATACCCCCTTGTGATTTTTTAAAAGCTTTTATTTGTCTTGAAAAAGTCAGTTGCTAATAAGTGGTTAAATGAGACTACTGAGGTTGTCAGGGACATTCTTATCTACGTTCTCAACTCGTAATCTGCTTTCACAACCAAATCTGTGCTCTTGCAAACTATTCAAAACAAACTTTCAGGGATTTTTTATTATTTTTTATTATTAATTAAGACTGAAGGAGTTGTTGGGAGTTTAATGGTGGTGATGTGGAAGTCATGTGACTGTGGTGTAGTTCATTTATAGCCTACGTTTAGCTTTTTACTTCTGCCGATTGTATTTAAGCTTCAAAATTCATAAATGTTGTGTTCATTTTCTCAGATTTCCAAAATAACAAAATGTCATAAACTTTTGTTGTTTGCAGAGATTATTTTCTGCAATAATCCAAAAGCCAATGGAAAAATCAATTGGGATTTTGTCAAGGGAACCATGGTGATGCTAACTTCCAGGTTAGCTTACAAAAATATGTCAGCATTGCAGCACTTAATGTACCTCAACTTTACGAGTCAGATGTATGAGTGATGTTCTAGTGGTTTTTTCAGGGAAGGAGGCGGGAGAATTACAAGTTCTGAGTTCCATGCAACATATGACACCTATGATGCCTTAAAATGTTGTCTTGTAGCGCAGTAAGTTTTGTAACTGAGATTCTCTGTTGCAGCCATGCTGAACCCATCCATCTTCTACAGATCATTATGTCTCGTGAGCCACATGCACCTAAAACAACACCTCCATGAGCATTTGACCAGCACTGCATTCCAGAATATCAGTGAAGTTGAATAAATTGTTGATTTATTGTACTCTTTGTCAATGCTTGAAAAACGTTCAGGACAGCGTAATTCCCCTGCAAGCACGGTCAGCCCTTAACACACATACAGCACTGTTAGCTATGCTAAGATGCTAAAGCACTGGCCAACATATCATCCAAGCATACATATTCAAATAGCTGTGGATTAGTGTGGCTAAGCTCTCTGCTGCCTGTGATAGGAAAGAACCAGACTTTGTTTTGATAATTTTTCCCTCTTTTTTTCCTTTATGAATTTCAGGGTTTCTATTCGGCTCCCCCGTCTTGTTATATGTGTGGTAGGTGGCTGTTTTTCATTGCAGACTGGTGTGTATGCAGTGTGTGTGTGTGTGTGTGTTGATAATGCACAGGGAGAGAAGCCAGCGCTCTGACATCTCTCCACCGCTGCGGTTATCGTTTCGCCACAGCTGTTGCCCAAGTCGCACCACATCTGCCACCTCACAAGAAGGTTTGCCGCTATCACCCAACATGAAAATCCCCTTCATTACCCAGCTGTTGACTACACCTCCCATTAGCCCCTTCTCATATGTGTACGCAAACCTAGATAGGTAGCAGTACATGAGACAAAGCGCCACTGTTTACAAGCTCCAGGTCCTTTCTTTGTAGCTGAGCAGCGGGTTGGCCTTAGGGACATTTAGCTCGCTGCCTCAGCCATTTTATCACTAAATTACAGGGGATGTTTATGACTAAGCCTAATTATACTGCGCTTATCAGAGAAATGTGTGCAGAGCTCATTATTGCCAAGAGCCGAGCACTGCCGCAGGTAATGTGCAATGCTCTATATTACCTTTCAACGCAAACTAAAACCATTTTTGCCTTAAGACCATAAAGTGCAACTTTAGTGCCACTTTAGCTTAAAATTCTAATATTGGTCTCAAGAGGCTTTAGAGTTCTCAGATATTGTGAACCCTGTTCAGAGGCAGTTACATGATTTGCTGTGTAGCTACATGTTTTGGCTATTATCTAAATGGCAGACTGCACAAAGAAGTCAAAAAGGGTACAAAGTAAAAACAAGAGCTTTTACCAGAGGTACCAGTTTCTGTGTGCCCAGCTAAAAAGACTAGCATAGCTGGTTAACTGCATATGTTTTGGATGTTGTGCGCCAGCATGGCATCCCACCAGACTTCTCTACTAGCATACTTAGAGTTGTTTGGTCAACCAGCATCACAAAAAAAGGCCATCTTGATCGTCCACTCTCATCAACTTTATTTTGCTGTGTTTTACTAGACTCTACTGCACATGCTGTCTCTAGAATGTGTGTGTTTCTTTCACTCACCTGTGGAGTGTCTCTTAGACATATGAGCAGGCAGGGCCAATCGACGAAGGGCTCGTTTATCCAGGGTAACACTGTGGCTGGTCAGCGTGACTGTTGGCACTCTGGGTGCAGTGAGAGCGGTGGAAGACACTGTCCTGATCCCAGACCTACTAAGTCTCTTTGCATGGATCACTCCAGCCATCTCATTTCAATGCATCGGTTCACAAAGTTCCACAAATCAACTCCTCTAGAGTTCCAGAGGCCCGCAGGATACTCACAGTCAGCTAACTAGTTCCACCCTGAATAGGCTGTCATGTTGTCCAGTCCAGTAACCAATGCAAATGTCTTTAAGCATGGACAATCGCACAATTCAATGAGAAGACCAAACGCAAGACTCATGCCCTCATAGAACTGAAAATAGTTGTCCTCCTTTTAAATGCTGACCACAAACCTTTTCCTTTCCTCTCTTTAGCTCAGGTAGCAATGCCAGTGTCGTTCTCCAAAATGTATGGGCTTCTGGGCAAACAGTGATATTCTCTGTCACAGCAGGGAACGTGTAGTGAGCACATGTTCCTCCCACTAGCCTCTCTCTCTCTCTCTCTCTCACTCTCTCTTTATCTCTTTCACTCTCTTTGTAACAGTTAAAAAGAAAGGGTGGTATGGGTGGCAGAGAGGTCAGCCTGATTGTGGGCTGAGACTGTACTTCAATTGGGCAATGTGTATACATACGCCTTACATTACATGCATTTGTTCCCAGAACTCAGTTTAAACGAAGTCTCCTTTTGGGAACAACCAGGAATGCCCACAGTTGTAGTAATATTTCATAAAGTTGTTTTTTATAAAAAGTTCCTTTTAAAGTTAAGGTTAGTCTGTAATAATGTATAAATAAAATAGCTTTATATATACAGTATATGTATATATATATATATATATATATATAAAATGAGGTCTATGTATGTCCTCAGCTAAACAAATGTCTGTGTGTCCTGTCCCCATGTGAGCAGGTGGTTCCCCAGGCGAAAGTAAACAGGGCTGAGTGGCTGTGATAGCTCACATCCAGGCTTCCTCTAGCAGGAACCAGCTGTGTCTGTGGGCAGATCATACTTCCTGTTCCTACTGGACAGTAGGGCTCCTCCTGGTGCCCATACTTCCTTTTTAACACCTCCTGGTCTGCACACAAGGTCAAACAGGTTCAAGGCTGAGAATCTCTGTAACATTCCCATCTGAAGGCATGTTTCTTAAGTCTGAAGGCATATTGCAACATACTGTAGACCGGGTTTTTTTGCTCATTTCATCATGGTGTTTTTTAATATTCAGAGTTGTTCTTCTAATTAAGTCCACAGACTCATATGCTTTACTTATTTATGTTATAATATTGTTATGCAGTTGGCATCTGCAGAGTTATGTGTAAAAAAATTTTTTTTTTGCATTTTGTGAAGAAAATGTGAGGCTAGGGCATTGTTGATAGTTGCCCTGGTGTTGATAAGCGGTTTCTAAGGTGTTGTCAGTGGTTTTTAGCAGGTTGATATGTGTTGCTAGAGGTTTAGGTTGGTAGATTCAGATGAGTTCTTATGTTGCTTACTGGCCTAGGTCAAATGAGCCTTTCCCAAGTCTCTAGTATAACTTAGTCTCTAGAAAATTATCTAAAAAACGTAGAAAAGTAATAGCACACCTCTCCTAAATAACCCACAGGATTTAAGGTGCCATTCCTGTCTCTTAAACAGTGAAGTTTATTACATAGATTTACTGGTTTCATATCCCTAATCCTAAGAATGAACATTAGTAATACAGCTTGCCTTAGCCAACACAATTAAAAAAATTTTTTTTTAGAAGAGATAATGGAGAGAGAGAAAATTAGAGATTTTAGAAAATTAACATACTTTCTTCTAAAGGCTGGAGAGTAGCAGCCCTGCGGCCCGCTGCAGTAATGCTGGTACTGAGAAATTAGCTTGTGTACAGCTGTGACCCACTGGCCTCCACACACACACTTACTCAGAGGACAGAAGTGAAAGGGGATGTGCACACAGATGCACCGGCTGTCACTGCCAAACTCACACAGATGGTGGCCAGCAGAGTGGATATGAGAGTAGTGTATGTGTGTGGGTGCGGGAGTTTGGCCATGTGTTACAGGTGGAAGTTTTGTTACAGAGCCCTAAGTATATAATATTTTTGTCCCCCATTACCACAAAATATTTTAGGGACTTTCCTTGTGTGTACACAGTGGAAAATATTACGCTCAGGGGTTGCTCTTTCAAATGAATCTACATATCAGTGTTGTCTCAGATGTTTCTACTATATTTTGGAGAAATAAAACACTGCTTTAATAACAGAAACCCAACACTCAGAAAAAAGCAGGTACAGGAATTCAGGAAGAGTGTAATCAAGGAACTAAAGACTACTGGGTTACAGCTTAATTTGCTAATGATAAAACATAGACTCACAATAAGACAAGATCTGAGTAAGAACTGAACAATGAAGGCTATATATACACATGGGAAAATGAGGAAATAAACAGGCGATAAACATGTGTTGACATGAAACCATAATGAACAGGAAAATAACCACAGGAAATTGAAATACAGACACACAGGAACAAAATACAAACTAAAAGTCAGGTACAATATTAAAATAAGAGTTGGAACCAAATAAAGCACTGATAATACATTACATTGTACAGATTTCTGACTTTTGAGTTTCTCAAATCTGAGCCCAGTGTGAGACACTTTAGAGATCCCTTGAATGTTTTTTTGTTTTGTTTTTTTCAACAGGAAATTAAGAGACTTCAGCAAAAATGTACATTTGTTGTTACAATGTCACTGGCATCTAGAAGAAACATCTGAGATATTAATCTGAGATCTCATCTGTGATTTTTCTTTTTTTGTTATTGAGATAAAGGCTGATACATATGGTCAATGTACAGTCACGCTCTCGTGAACCATTATGGCTTAAATATAGAGTAATTTATAATCATCACAACAACACAGTTTATTGCTCTGCTAGAACCTGAATGGGCCAGATGTGTGTTTGCACCTGTGCTGTTGTATGTTTGTTTCCCTCACCTTATATACTCACAGAAAACTGCATGCAACTTTCTTCTGTACCTCAAAGCTTGATGTCTTAAGCAGGAATTCCCATACTCCTACAGTACTTGGAAAATGAAAGTGCACTTGAAGTTGGCTTCCAACTTGGAAACTCAATCATACATTTTCAATCTCAATTTAGCATAGATGTGGGTGTTTCTTCACATGGACATGGTGGCACTTGGATAAATGGATACATAGTTTTCACAGCAAATAAAATGAATGAAATCGTAAAACCTATTTAACAAATGTTAGCAGAGACAGAAGTAAAAAATGTGGTATGATTGACAAATCTAACAGTAGTGCATTTTGTTCCTTCATACATCATCTTCCGAACATCAGACAACATATTGCTACATTCATGGAAGATATCAAGTAGGAATATCCAGCAATTAACTTTCAGTGGAATGCATAAGTATATTAGTGCGTGGATAGAGTAAATATGTTTAGTTGCGTTTATCTCTCAAGTGTGAGTGTATCTCTTAGTCCTCAGATGTTGTCAGGTATTAAATACGTTTTTGGACAAAGGAAGATAATGATTTCTCTATAATCTCCGTGGCCCTGTATTCCTCTGCACTGGTGTGATGGTGGCTGTGGCGTGACCCAGACCTGCTTTGCTCCCGGTGATAAGGTCAGGATAGAGGGGAACGTTATGCAAGCGGCTAACATGCCCTTATCTCAGCTAGCGGCTGCTGCTCCCAGCCCTCTGCAGCACCAGACTAGACTAGCCATGTTAGAGAGATCCGCATATCAGTGGCATACAGGCTCTCCTCAGCAAATAGATACAGCAAGAACACAGGGGAGAGCTTAATTAGGATTTTAACCAAGCAACTGAGCTCAGTGACAAAATAACACAGTTTTCCATAAGCACACATGTTGAGCTAGCGGCAAGTGAGCGTATTTTAAAAAGAGAAGGCTCCAAATATTCCCTGCTAGAAAGTCAAGGTAAATCCAGCTTCTGATGGTAGAGTAGCTGGTTTTATATGACTATTCACTGGTCCAAGATGGTCTAAATGGCTGATCGGCTAGACTACCAACTGGTAGACCTGATGTCGACCTGGTACTGTAGACCCTCTTAGTTAAGCTGGCCAGAGCTGGTAGACCAGCAATGGATCAGCTATATGTTACAGGGAAAAAAAAAACAAATGACCAAGGTTTATAGTTTTCCAGCAAGGAAACCCATCCATCTAATAATGTTGTTATTATATACATTATTGAGGATTAATATATAGTTCAGTCATGAAACTCTAGATGGCGCAGGCTGACGAGTTGTTAATGTAACTGATGATATTCAGAGAGTTAAACAACTTGGCACAAGCTGATTGGTTCATGCTGCATATGCAGCCAATGAGCCAGATTTAAATTTTTAAACCAGAAAACATACAAGTGTAAAACTACGTGCAGGTTATTCGCGTGAGGAGTAATTACTAAGCATGTCTTGTTCATGTAACAGCAGTAGCATTAGCAGCAGCAGCAAGCAGTTTTCCTAGTTCATGTATGTGAGAATACAACGTCAAGCGTCGTGGATTTTGGAACAGTAAAGTGAATTGGGGATTACATTATTTGCCCTAAATCTCCAATGCTTTTAATATTTTCTGTGGGCATTCATTTTTACATTAACCGCAAACAGATCACTTTCAGATGCACACCTCACTAGTGGGGTCGGTTTGCAGTTGGCATTTCACAGTTGTTCACAGTTTTAAGTCAAGGTGAACCCGTATAACTGTCTTTCATAAACGTCATACTGTCAACAGCCTTACCTATTTAACCATAACAACTTAATGAGCAACAGAAAATAATATACCTGCTCATACGTGTACTCTACTCGTGCCGCATTGCAATGCACTCAGAAGAGGGAGTGCTCATTCTTAAAGGGGCACATCTCTATTTCACTCGTTACCTTGGTTTAGCGATAGTGAAGAGTTTATTATGAAAGTCATGTTTAGTGATAGTTTAAAGATAATGAATCATGAATTCGTTTAAAATTATAAAGATGCTACTAATAATAATAATTTCCAATCAGTAGCCCATGTACAATGTAGTTAATAGTAGGACACTCTTTAACTGATTTACAAATTTACTATTTGTGTATTCAGTTGGGCTTACAGCAATTATAGTACTTTCATGGATTGTAGCAGCAGTATCATAGAATTCAGATCGCGTTATTAGCGAATTGTTGATAGCAGTATGCATAGCAAATCAAGTCAAATTATTACTGTTGTTTATTTGTGTATTCAGTTGGGCTTACAGCAATTATAGTACTTTCATGGAGTGTAGCAGCAGTATCATAGAATTCAGATCACGTTATTAGCGAATTGTTAATTGCAGTATGAATATCAAATCAGTCAAATTATTAGTTGTTTTTAGTAGCGACAGCAGGAAGTATCTGGTTGCAACTTGCATGAAATTTCAGTGATAACACATGGGGTAAGTAACTCTTTAAAATTGAAATAGGCTTTTATTACTTCGTTTATTTAACAGTGCGTACAGAGATTTTGTGAACTCTTCAAAGCGAAATTGGCATTTTTTTGCATTTCATTGTTTAATAAAGATGCTTATAGTAATTCTAAGTACTTTCGTGCAGCTGTAGCAGCAGTATGCATAGCTATTCAGATCGCAATATTTAGCTAATTTAATGGCAGTAGAATGGCATAGCAAATTCAGATGCAATGTTAGAAATAATATTAGCAGCAGACTGCATAGCAACCAATTATTATTGCTAATATAGCAGGGGCAGCAAAAAGTACTTTAGTTGCATGACATTTCAGTGATAATTCATGGATGGACTACAGCAATTCTAGTACTTTCATGGAGTAGCAGCAGTACCCATAGAATTTCAGATTGCGTTATTAGTGAAGTATTAATAGCAGTATGCATAGCAAATCAAATTATGAATTTAGTTGCGGCAGCAGTAGGTAGACCGTAGTATATATTTACATTTATTCATTTTGCAGACACTTTTATCCAAAGCGACTTACAATTGCTGAATTTTCAGTGACTAAAAATGGATGGTATATGAACTCTTCAAGCGAATAGGCATCATTTACGTTTCATTCATTTAAAAGGGGCTTATAGCAATTTTATGTACTTTCGTGCAGCTGTAGCTGCTGTATGCATAGCTATTCAAATCGCTAGTTTAGGGAATTTTAATAGCAGCAGCACGCATAGCAAAATTCAGATGCAATGTTAGAAATATTAGCAGCAGTCTGCATGGCAATCCAGTTATCATTGTTGCTAATATAGCAGCGGCAGGCGGCAGCACAAAGCACATTTAGTTGCATGACATTTCAATGATAAGATAATGCTTGGATGGTAGTGAACTTTTAGGTGAAATAGGTATTTTATTACTTTGCTATTCAATTCAACAGGGTTTATAGAACTCTTCAAAGCGAAATAAGCATTAACTGGTTGTGTTTGGTTATTTAATAAAGGGGTAGTAGCAATTCTAAGTACTTTTGTGCAGCAGTATGCATAGCTATTCAGATCGCAATGTTAGCAAATTTTATAGCATGCATAGAAAATTCAGATGCTAGGTTAGAAATAATATTAGCAGCAGCATGCATAGCGTAGCAGTAGCTTGCATAGGCATTCAGTTATCGAGATTTTTCTCAGCAGCAGCATGCACAGCATTTCTATGTTGCGAATTTTAATTTGGACACAATTAATATAAAAGCAGACAACTGCATTTAAATAAAATCACTGCAGTGTCTTCCTCAAGACCATCTTGGAATGAGCCATGCATTTAGCATTAATATGCAATATAAATATTTTAAATGATCAAAATAAATGAGCAGCTGCTTTTGAGGCAGAATTAGTCCTGGGCATATGACACCACAACTACAGGGTGTACAGTGATTTATTATTTCGCCAAAAATGTTGTTAGTACACACATAGTTATTTAGGTCATTAGTTAAATAAACCTAAGGGTCCAGCACCCAGGTTCACATTGTTTAAGCCACTAGTTAATTTATCTGGGCTCCATTACCCCAGAAACACATTTAACTCGGGTCACTAGTTTAAGCTATCTGGTCAACCAATCAGGTACACAAAACAATAGTTCACTATCGTTAAGCCATTCGGCAAAGCTGGCCCAGGCTCACATAGATAGCAAACACACGGTCTCACGGCTCACCAGAGCAGCAGCAGTACATATGTCTTGGCAATAGATCTGCTTGTTCTGGGGGGTTTTATCTTT